>NC_091944.1:24882331-24982331 GCF_041260155.1 Ptychodera flava | reverse complement strand
TGCTAATGTGCTATCAAATTTAGTTTCCTCTGACTCTATTTACTGCATGTCCCTGCCTTTTTCTCGCTCATGTTGTCCTTTTGCTTCTTGTTTAAAGTCTTTCATATTTTACTGTACAGTTTACAAATTGTAAAGCTCATCCGCAACGCGTTAATCAGTAATACTTTCCGAAAATACGTTGAAATTTCGAAATTGCGGAATATGATCAGAATGTCAACAGAGGATAATTCTGCAGTTTATTTCTCGAGTTTTTGTCGGTCTCTACGTTGCTCGGCAGATTATTACTTTCTTAGTGTAAACTGCCTGGCTGTGTAACCATGGGAAGAATAAACCGCTCCCAGGTAGTTTCCGCAGCCCTGGTTTTTGCGCCGGATAGTTATGACTGCTATATATTGCTGGTCCCACAGCTTGTAATCAGTACGGGCGGGTCGAAGATCCGAAACCTTATGTGCACAAGTTTTGATAATATCGACGAAGACAGTTGACCGAAGAGGATTCATTTGAAATGAAAGACTCCAAACGAAATTAAAAGTTCCACCCATACAGAATACCTCTGGGCATATTCTTGAATGAATCAGTACACAGCCACATTTTGCTGTTCTGATTTCGTCTGTTGATTCGGCGAGCTCCATTTATATTTTGCCATTGTCTTTTTTGTTACCTCAAGCAATAACAAAAGTTAATTGTCAATCCGACCGATTTTATTTCAGAAGAGCGTTGCGACTGACGTGACCATGAAATATAATCAGGTAGATTTCACTCAGAAGAACCAATGGAAAGGATTTCTACCCGGAAACGGCATTCTTTAAAATATCTTTTGCTTTGAAACACAAGGTCCTTAAATTCATATGGTAAGAAGACGATCAGTAATTATTCAAATCTGTGTCGTCAGCTGAAAACTTCGTATATCTCATTCAACTTGTAGGCCTCTTTCTCATTGGAACAGCTTTGTTATATATTGAATAAGCTGTCAGTCACAACCAGGAAACAATACTGGAAATGTGTATTATCCGCGAATACCTTCTGAAATGTTTACAGATACACATATATGGTTCACCTAGTTTCAAAAATAGTCGAAGAAAATCGAACTACCATTATTTAGTTTCTTTTGGTATCATTTGTGCGAGTTTTTGGGGCAACACGCATTGCAGCGGAAATCTTGTCGATTCACCGAAAGGTCTATGATACTCCAGAAAACATTTTATGTAAAAAAAGATCCTTGTTTTTCTGCGCAAGCAAAGAAAGTACAACGGTCTGACGGAAACATCGAAAGATTAGATAATCCCGCTACGGGAAAATCAAATATTAGTTGCCATGGGAACTGCATTACCTAACGTCGTTAATAATTTGTAATGGAGAGATATGTACGAGATCTTGTGCTATAGAGATACACAGACTTACCCCTGAAGTTTTGCAGATTTGTAACAACAACTCAAGAACATTTCCATTCAAACCTTCCACATCAACCGCCGATAATGCATGTGTTTGACAACAAACTCGACAGAAGATATAATTCAATGTCATTCGTAGTGTGTCTGTATACACTCGGATAAATTACTTCAAGTGTGAAGTAACCCTGTTGATATCATAAGCTGAGTTTCTTACACTCCTGAAATCATTAGACGGGTTATATCGTTGCGTCTTTGATTCGGCACTTGCCTTTACATATACATGTTTGAATATGACCCTAACCATCGGGTTAATTCGAATACGGAAAAGGCACTTCCATAGGGGGAATCTGCAGTAATGAGTCTAGGCAAGACTCGAAAAAAGCAAAACTTGAAAAGAGTACGGTATTGTGCTGAGATTTGGAAACTGACGATCAATCAGTTATAGAAAGACTTGATCCCTGTGTCTGCTGATGTGTTCGAAGAAATTATGGCGTGTCGCAGACCAAATATAGACAGGTAATTCGACTTTAGCTAGGGACACTTAAAAATAGTAGCATTGCGAAAGCTCGTTCGGGTTATGCAGGCACCATTGTGTGCTAGATATACGATTGCACGAATATAAATACTGACAGGCATCTACTGCACGAATTCAAATACTGGCAGGCATCTAATTGACATGTCTAATTAGGCACGAATAGGAGCGCGGTTCAAGAGGTTTTTTTGTCAATGGCAAAGAGTAACTCTAAAAACTTCAACGCTGCGTCAGTATTGAGATACTGAGATCTTGCACAGACATTGCAGGAGACAAACAGGCAGAGATTGAAGATGTCCGTGTATATGTCTGGAGTTTACATGTTCTTTTCGTACATTTTGCACTCACATTCCACACACACATTGTGATGGACGTCACTGGTAGCTGTTGAAACAATACGTCCTGGCTGATACATCTGCAAGGCGCTTAGCTATTTCAGTGAGTGTTTGATTAGAGATTCAAGTGAGCCTTAAATTCACACCAAAAGAAAAGTCCACATGAACGTGGTCACTGACATTGTGAAGTTTGGTATGAAAAGGGACTGGATTCTTCCCAACTGATGGTACGCATTGTCAACAAAAGGCAACGCGTAGTTTTGAACCTTTACGAACTACGGAACATCTTGTATTTAGCACAGTAACGGCATTATGGCTGTTCCGGTCTAATACGACTATGCGTCTGCTGCTGTACGAGGCCTGCGTGCGAATAGGTTCATATCATCTGTGCAAACATTGATACAGTACGTATAGTTTCAGGGAAAAAACACGGACATACATACAATGCACCACTATGATGGAACGCTTAATATAGTTTGACTACATGCTTTGTTCAAAATGGCTGGTACTTAGCGGGCATGACAAAGTCATAGCTCAAAAGTAGAAAAATCCATCTGCCTGGTCATTCTCTACGCAGAATTAATTAAGATTAAAAATCGAAACCGAAAATTGTTTATAATGTTCTTTCCGGAGAAGAATCAAATTTCATACTCACTCACCGTGTAGCATTCGCTAACGATTATTCGGCTACCTTCCTCGCCAGCTATCGTGTATCTCCTATCAGATTAGCGAAGAGAGACAGTATGGACAACAGATGGCCGACCCTATCCGTAGCCTTACATTGCTGATAATAAAATATGCAAACCTGTCTTTTTTCGCTCGCATTAAAAATAGCTTGACATTTGTGGGACCTGCAATATGGACACCGTGTGCGCATTGTTATTGGTGGAAGCTGTATGCCTATTAAATTGACACAAATAACCTTTTCAATGATTAGCTGTCGTTTGCTTGCAGGACGATTGTAAAGAAAATCACACTGCACGCTTAAATTAATCCTGTTTTCAACAACATCAGGACCGGTGAAAATAAATACAACAACATGTTGTAGCTACATTTACTTAAAATTATTGCCAAAGTATAATTCATCCACATTGTGGTAGGGATTTATTGTTGTTGTTGTTGTTGTTGTTGTTGTTTGTTGTTGTTGTTGTTGTTGTTGTTGTTGTTGTTGTTGATGGTGATGACGAGGAGGATGATGATGGTGGTGATGATGATGATGATGATGATGATGAAGGCAATGGTGATGATGATGATGATGATGATGATGATGATGATGATGATGATGATGATGGTGATGATGATGATGATGATGATGATGATGATGATGATGATGGTAATGGTGATGATGATGATGATGATGATGATGATGATGATGATGATGATGATGATGATGATTTTTTAATGATAACGTACATGTAGCTATTGTCATATCCCTTTAAAAATTATGATTCAACATGACATGTCAAAATATAACAGAATTGCGTACTGTTTACGAGGCATTAGATTTTTCATGGTCTGTTCTATACAGACGTATATATATATATATATATATATATATATATATATATATATATATATATATATATATATATATATATATATATATATATATATATATATATATATATATATATCTCATAAAGAACGTCTGTACCTTTTTTTCAGTGACTTGGCAAAACGTAGAAGATAATTGGAAGTGCCAAGGGCCAAACATTGACTATTATCAGTGGTCGGTTCTGTGCTTGAGCTGGTTTTATGAAATCCATCGTTGCTACATTTAGTGACAATATATATTACCAAACTTGCATAATTCATAAGTCGAACGTTTCCGACCGGCACATTCCAATGCACTGTGTTCTCCTTGTCTTATTTTGCCGACCTTGTAGTGTACTTTTTCAGTCTCAAATACTCACTTATCTACTTAAAGTCACCTACAAGAATGTTATACAGTGAATTGCTTTGGAGCATTGGCATTAGACGAACTAGACATACAGTCTAAATCGAGGTGTTGCCAACACTGTCAGGTGTAATTATCAGCTGAGCAGTAATTCCAGTCGACCACAGAGAAATCAACTCTGCCAAAGTTGAAACATTGTCTTGCAGCAGGTTAGATGGAGTCAAAACAACTGCACCTGAAAGCAAGTGATAAGACTTGGACATTGTGGTGGTGTTGTTTTGACTACGTCTGACTCCTGCTAGACAATGTTTCAACTTTTGCAGAGTTGATATTTTTTAATGATCGATTCATGTTACTGCTTAGCTGTTAATTGTACCCGACAGTGTTGGCAGCACCTCGATTTAGACAATATGTCTAGTTCGTGCAATGCCAATGCTTCAAAGCAATTCACTGTAATGATTTCTAACAGGAGAAAAAGCTTGTATGCTTCTTCGGAAGATATTAAGTTAGATATAACATGGAAACATTCGGAGTACGAGGATATATATATATATATATATATATATATATATATATATATATATATATATATATATATATATAATATATATACATACATACAAAATGTATACAATGTGCCCTCCCGGCTATCACCATAATGGCTTTATGGCAACCTCTGAAATATATATATATATGTATATATATATTTTCATACAATACATAAAGTGCGTATACGCTTCTATATAAACTGCTATAAGACAGTAAAGTTCGTGTCATTAATGAGTAATTAAACTCATAGGTTCCCCATATATGTTTTGATATTCAGAGTCACAATGCAAATTACCTTTAACAAAGTTTGAAATTCTAACTGGTCGCAAACATATGAATAAACTTGCGGCAAAAGTTAAGCTTTTTTATATTTTTAATGAGAATTTTCATAATAAGCTTATACAAGCTATACAGCAGCAAAGAATCCAAATGATTCAAAATTTGTTCCCGATGCGTAGTTCTGCTAATGGCATTAGCTGTATTTCCATTGGGAGAAGTTTTTTTTCAAGAATGGACAGACGTACGTACTAAATGTGCTGGCCCAAATCATATTGGCGTTTGGTTGTTCTTTTTCCGTCTCTCAAAGTGTCATTCACCCTAAGAACTCACATAGATTGCACCCTTGTAAAAGAGGAATAATGATATCAAGAAAAAGGCTGATTCCATATCGTTGAAACAACTAACTTATTCAATTGAGGTAATTGGCATCGCCCTCGATATCACTCAGGAAAAAAAGAGACAAAAACTGTAACTCCGAAGATTTACAGACAAATTTGTTCTTATTAACTGTTGACGGACAATCTTTCGCTAAGAAATCGTTCAGTTATGAATTGAGAAACTTCTCATGAACATTCAGAAATACACTGAGCGGCTGCAAAGGCTTGAATAAATGACACAAAGCTAGCAGAGATAGGGCATCATATTGACAGGTTGCCCTCAACAGGGAGCTGCTGTCTGTGATCTGTGGCGACACGAACGACTGAGAGACGTACCAGAAGACGAAAGTGAACAGCATGTCTACGAGATAAATTAACCACTTTTAATGCAGGGGAAATGATAAGTACTGTCAACAGGACACGAGCTGTCATGAGACGGAAAACGACTGCATAAGATGAGGACCCAAAAAAATCACATAAGAGGAAAATAAGACCCCCGGGCTGACATTCCAGAAATTGCTTGCATTGACACCGGATATCGTCAGGATCTGATAATGGCTTTGTAATCAAGAATGCTAACCTTGCAGGCAAAACACGTGTGCCACTCTGTAGATCACTGGTTTCCTAGAATTTCATGAGACGGAGACGAGCTGTTTTGCATGGCTAAGTAGCATGGGAGAATGAATTTCTGCAACTGGATTTTTTATTCGGCCAAGTTTGCAGGAAGAACAAATTTAAAACTACCCTCTTGATTTCGTCATCACCTAATATTCTCCTCACTATCAACAAGTTTCCAAAGTATTTGACCTGGCGCAAGAAAACTTATTAAAATTTTTTCTGCCTCTGCGAAGGATCAGATATGTTCCAATAAGGCTAGTTTTCAATCGGGTTCGAACTCACAACATACGGCATCAGTCGCCTAGCGGAGAGGCAACAGACAGAACCGCTCGGCTAAATCCCCACTCTCAAAAAAGAATACCTCGAAACATTCACCTCCGAATGGGGTTTGGTTTGTTCTTACAAAGACAGTGACAGCCATTATATGCTTGATTAACAAGAAACCTAATCTTGTTTTCTTACCAAGCTATTAATTCACGACCAGAGTAATTGAATTTCTGGGAACAATTAAGAAGCTAACTTCATATGTATTCACCGCCGAGATTCTTTTGAAAGTGCGATAAATAAAAACCCAGGAGCCTTGGGTCTCCGAGGACAAGCGAATAGTTTAAAGGAGAGATCAACCTAACCTGAGCTTCAGCAGTGAAGATTAAGTTTCTGAAGCTAACCACAGCCTTCCATTTATTGCCAACCTTTATTGATGGATAAGCGCTGAACGATGTTTTAATTCGGTCACAGTTGTTCGTGTTTATTCGGAATATTTACTTTGCACTCGCGCCATTCCTTGGATCAATATTCCATATGAAAGAAGCGGTTTGGAACGCTTGGACTCACACCTGTAGTCGAAGTTTTTGTCTTTTTACGGAAAATGCTTTTGTTCGCGATCAATGAAAGTCAGCTAACCTAGCGCAAGGCTTGGTCACCCATAATACTATCTGAACCTTTTTTATGTCTCGTCATTGTTACCCAAGGCTACAATTCCCATAACCAATGTGACATCCATTATTGATGCTGACTTTTTTTAGCATTTCCCTAGTTCCTCTCAAAAGACTGTCGCTCTGATTCAATCCTTCGCCGTCACAGAGAGAATTATATTCCCGGCCAGTCTCTAAAAGGAAGCTTTAACGAGGTCTTACCTGCTCCATAGGGGGGTTTACCGTAATCGCCCGCTGATAACACAATACGGCAGTCGGCGCGAGATCAGAGGAACGGTGCATGCTTAGCTCAAATCGTCTAGACTACCAGCTAGAAATTGAACAAGTCAGGAAGGGCTTTTTCGTCGCAGCATGGAGAGCGTCACCGTTAAATTACAGCTTATTTCTCAAATTTGATCATATCTATTCGAAATGTGAGAAGATTATTTTGTGAGGTTAGCGTCACCTCAGTGCAATTCTGAGGCTATTGTGACTGGGTAATTAAACGGTGATTCGATAAGGCCGTTAATGTTTTCGCTGGCTCTCCTTACATCGGAGTCTATGAAATTTTGATGGCTATCTGAAACGTTAAAGCAAGACAGATAATCTGAGTTCTATGTAGTTCGATTGTAAACATCTACGGCGTGCAAACAACTAGTACTTCAGAACTTCTTGTTTCGTCACGTGCCAGAGCCGTATAATACTGCGCACTTTTTTTTCAAGTTCCTAGCCCAGAGCGCGAGCAATGCATACATGCGGCTGCTTAAAATGTGGATCACTCGTTCCAAAATTCGAGCTTAAGACTTGTCTTTCCGATCATATTGCCGGGATTACTTTGTCCTCGACGGCTAATCCTCAATTCGTGCAATGCTCGAAGGAGAAAAGGGGGGGGGGAGATAGAGAGATGAATGTTTTTCCAAGTTGAGACTATTATGCAACTTGCTTTTCACGTGTTCATGGCGTGAAATAGTAGTCCGGCATCAGTTTTGATCAGGCTGACTACAGAAGGCAAATATCTCAACTAAACCTTACTTCCTCGTATAATATCGCAAAGTATTAGGAGTGAAAATTACATATGTTTTATTTATGTTAAACGCTAAACAAAATATATATATATATATATATTATATATATATATATATATATATATATATATATATATATATATATATGTATATTTATATATATATATATAATTTAACGTATGTATATATACTATATATTGTACATATCTTATATATACACTATATATATATAAATAATTATATACACACACACAGACACACACACAGACACACATATATATATATATATATATATATATATATATATATATATTTATTTATTTATTTATTTATTTATAAATATATATATATATATATATATATATATATATATATTTATTTATTTATTTATTTATTTATTTATTTATTTATAAATAATGCTATTTAAATCTCTGATGTGAAGTTTGTCATTGGGCAACCAACCAAGGTGATTTAACTAAACGTTTACAAATACGCTTTTAATATCAATGTGAATTAACTGCTGTTAGTCTTCAGTTGTCGTCTTCATTTCATGGCAAGCATTATGTATTATCTAGACAGTCAGTTGGCCAGACCGAAAGTCGACTCTAGAAATGTTAGTAAGCTTACCGTTTGGCTACAAGGGGTCTAATTGAAATCATATACATTGTATGTAAATAGATAATAGCCGACGGGACTGTGCAGTAACTGTTATGAATTGTTGGTGTTGTGTTGTGTTGTGTTGTGTTGTGCTGTGTTGTGCTTAGCTGTGTAATCTTGCATTGTCTTGTCTCGTCTTGTCTTTACTTTTCTAAGTTCTCTTTTCTTGTCTTTTCAGTCTGTTCTTGTCTTATCGTGTCATGTAGGTATGACTATGTGCCACATTCTATTCTATTATAAGTTTATGACGTCAGAGACGTTCACTTTATGTAACGATTTCGGTTCGGAAGATTTCAAAACGACTAATGTTATTAATTAGAATCGAATGTTTAAGACACTGAAAATTAAAAAAACACATGTAATTTTTATATTCGAAAAAAATCATAGTGTCAAATATGCGTTTGAGTTTTATAAGCGGATTGGAGTATCAATCTAAAATTAATATAGATGAAACGTTATAAGACAATGACCTGCCGTTGAACCTTGTGCAAGGGAAACGTTTACATTGGTCAATACATTGCACGTGACACAAACGCTTTCTCTCTCAAGAATTTTTGTATTTTCGGACTTCGTTGCTGTACTCAGAGAAGAAAAAGAAATACTGCCTTTTTGATCAACGAAGCTCTAAATCTTCTTGTCGCGATTCTTTCCAAAACATTTGACGCCTTTAAATTACAATTTAACCAATTTAACGAAAGACTATTGGTCAGTTTACTGTTGACCTTGCCAAACGACAAATATGTGTACATCTCTTTGATTCCGCGCCCTTCTATGACGAAATAGTTCTAACACTAATCGTCTGCGGCAGAATAGAGCGGTATTCAATGCACGGATTTATTATTCGTCTTGCTTGCTAGATAAGCGTCCATGCACACGGACGATAAATAACTTTCTCAATGGAATTGTAATGACGATAATGCCATTCAGAATAGATCAAGAGAACTTGATTTGGAAAGAAATTTTGCTGCAGTTTATCCGCATTAAAATTCCGCCATGCTACGGGTATTCTGATTTCATCCAAATCCACCGTGCTTTATGCAGATATAAATGACGATCTCTTGTGGGGCTTTGACGGTTCAAAATATCAGTGAGGACATTAAGCATTGGCCGGTAGTGCGGAGAAATCGAGGGCTCCGTCAGATTGGAAAAATGCAAAGTCCGTCTGCAGCTTTTAAAGGGTTCTAATTATTCTGTCTCCGTGACATTAGAGCTTCGTTCCGGCTTCAATTTGTCTTATCTACGACCGTTACTGGAGCGAAAAAAAAAGAAAAAAAATGAGCGGTTTGCGATAGCTTCATGGGCGCAGTACACCAACTCGGTACAGACACCTCAGTCGTCTTTTGCCGCCACATTTCCTGTGTCGTGCGTGTTTGCGATCCGAGGGTTGATAATTTGACAATTTTGACTTGATATGTGATAGGCAGTAGAACAACATGTCTATAAAAGTGTTCAGTTCAGTCATATACATAGAATTTTATTCAACCATTGACCTCACACTGTTTAAACTTGACGAATGCGCCGCTAGAATATTGAATATCGTGGTTGAGCACGATTTTAAGGCGTCTTGGGTTGATTGAAATGGTGTAAAACAACCACTTTTTCGGGTTCACAATTTTAAACAACGTTATCTATTTATGCATCAGTTACATTTACGCGCGCGCGGGAAAGTCGCGTAGCTATTTACTTATTTAGTGATTTAGCTGAGGCTATATACATGCGCAGGCGCTTCTTTGTCACATATATACGCTCGTGTGTTGAATCGTGCGTGACTACACAAAAACCTAATAGATATGAATAGTGAATAGAGTTGGCGACTATCCACTGCATTGCTGAGGGTACATTCACCGGTAAGCAAAGCGGTACTTTGACCAGAATACAAGCCGTTATTCGGCACCAACGGCTGGCTCAATTCACAATTTTGGGCATCTTTGTAATTGTTCACGCCTCCGCAGAGTTTGGATGTTGCGCTACTTACATATAACAATATCAAAGGTGAACGCACGCGGTCAAACAAAATAATTTTGCCGGTCGATCGCGCAGCACCGTTAACAAGTTTCGAAATTACAGCGCGAACATCACCTTTGACCTTCAATATTTGATGCTCTCCTAATTTATTCTCCAAGTGAGTTTTTCCATGCTATCTTAATTTGTCTTTTCTAGAGTAAACTTGCTTTCAGTTCCTGTCGTTTCGCCACCTCACCCATTCGAGTACAGTGCTGTATCGATACGCCATTGTACTGCATACATACGCCATGCTTAATATCTATAGACTATGCCTGGAACTCTCGTATCGCCTACTCGCGCTCATGTTACGACTTACTCATTTATCTCTTTGAAAAAAAAATCGGGGAGTTGTGTGTGTTTCGTTTCTTTTTTTACGAAACAGAATTTCATAGTTCGCTTGCTCTCTTTTTTTTTCACCGTGGTTGCGTTGTGCATCTCTCATTACATGTTATTTTTTAGAATTTAAACTAAAATATCGTTGATGAATCGCTGGAATCATTATGAACGAATTTAAAAGTGCAGATGTGCGTTCATGATAATGCGCTTAAATGTCACCACGCTCGGGGAACAGATCAGAGCGTTAAAACTTGGATACTACACGTTAAATTAGAGTTAACAACATTGACTTACGGCCAGACATCATGGAAGTGAGACAGTCATGATATGAAATGTCGAACCGTGAGAAGGGGATATAACTGAAATTTGCTGGCGGGAAAGATTTCGCAAGAAACAGGGGTCGGTTTACTGAAACTCAATGGGCTAAAAGAAATGTACAAAACAAAGTTAACGTAGAAAGAAATAGTGCAGGTAGTTGAATATAGCTAGCAGAGGTTACTGTCTCCATTGCATGATATAATCGCGCTCATAAAAAAAACTGCCAACCAAAACCGCCATGGCGTATATACTGTACATCTAAACATACACATGTACTAGATCTTGGCAAGAACATCTTGTCTTTGGTCTATTTTTGTCTCTAACAGTGACGCACAGCCAGGCGGCTTGCTCGATGAACAGATGCCGACGTGGGCTTTCAGCGATACGGCGCAGTGCAAATGAGGTGTGACTGTGTACTCTTTTGGGGCTACAATGATCTTTTTTCCTTTCTCGGACTGTCACTTAAAACGAAACCAGTAGAGGGAATTAGGATACGTTCAATCTTTGAACGTCAGAGAAACGACAGTTGTTCTTCGAATGCATATATGGCAACGTAAAGAGAATGTCTCCGTGTGTATATGTCTGGTCATTGACGTGAAGATGAGGGATCACATTTCTCCTCGCGTCCAATTTATAAATATCAAGCTCTTCACTGCTGATTTAGTCTCGCCGCAACCTTTTTTGAAACACACAGCCTCAATTTCATATCGAATGTAAAATTATGCTTTCCCACTACTTGGGTTCCTTTCGACATTGAGGAATAAGTCAAAATGAAAGAAAGGAATGGTGAGTCATTCAAGAAACGGTACAATTGCACCTCCTTATGCGTATTCAACAGACAGGCGTTTTCATCATTTCCAATGTCAAGTGCGTCAATAGACACAGACGGCCTGTGTCAAGGCTTAATGCTAAGATCAGTGTAGTTGAAAACCGTAGTCTATATGGGCTGTCGACACATGCGGTCACGTTCTCTTAGTTAATTTATGCATTGGATGCACATTGGCAAATACAAAAATTCAACCCGTCAACACGCAGCTTAGATTCCAAGCGATAAGGAAAATATCGATGTGATATTTTGACTTTGAGGGGAAAATGTGCACCTGAACCAAGTCAATAAAATGTTGGGTTGGTTTGTTTTTTTGTTCGTAAACCAGTGACATGCACAATTTACAAGCGATTGTCTTTCTATGAGTCATTCCCTCATCTAGTTTGACTCTCTGTCATCCAAGCTGTAAAACACTTTCACTGAAACACTCTCGGCTCAAAAGTTCTGCAATATTGGAACCATTCAGTCACGGCATCTAGTGTCGTCTACTCAGGCGGGCATTCGCTTCATATCAAACCCCCTTGCGAATATTAACTCCGCCTCGGAAAAAGTACTCAGGGATAGGAAGTTGAAGGATGGTCAGCGCCAGATAAGGTGTACCAGTCTGTGCCCTTTTAGTCAAAGATCGCGGGTTACGTGGATTGGTTACAATCATCCACTTCAACATTGGATTTTACAGCGTGTTATACACGCAATCAAGTTGTATGCAAATTATCATATACGTTGACATCAGATAAAATTCCAGGAAGCAAAAGAAAAATGCGAGATCGCATTGGAACAAAGTCAAATCCAAAAGAATATAAGAATCATCGAAATAGGAAAAAAGTCTCTAGCTCTAAGTAAAACAGTGTACTTGAGACAATGTTTTCGCCTTTTTTGTGAATTTCATTTTTTATAAAAATACAGAAAAAAATACACATCGCCTGGTTGTTATTGATAGCCCAGGGCAGAGCAGTAACCTTCTTAAAACATTTGGAAAATCCAGAAATAATAATGTCTATAAACTTGCCTATAACAGCTGGCGCCTTGGCCAATGCTCGTAAAGCTGATGTATATATTTTAATTTCAGAAGTCTTTTCATTTTAAGTCACATCTCAATTGCAATATGTTCGCGCCAGTATATGTAACAAAGTTGTATATTGAACGAAGGTCCTTTATTAGACGGTCTAGATCTCGGAAAATTTGAATCACGCATACGTGTACCTATCTTATTCAAAGATGCCATGACATCGATCGTGGAGAGACTTATCTAATTCACTTGCAGTAATTGATTCATTAGTCTGCCTATGAATTTTAAATCGCTTCTTTTCTTCATAGTAGGAGCGGAGAGACCTTTCATTATTCGCTGAGGCGACATTACTCGCGAGATGATACATGCAGAAATTTTCCAGCCCCGCACTTTCAAAAAATCCATTTCCTTTTGCAGCCTGCGCATTTGCAGAATTAAAAAAATTGCCTCGCGGTTTTCGGGGAATCCGCTTTCTCTTTGAGACACTCTAGATTCACAGAGTAAGGAAAGACCAGAAATATTACTGCCTACACCGCATCCAAATGGTATAATGTTTCAAAAGAGCCCATCGCCTCAGGGGCAGAAAATTCGTATGCACACATTGCTGAATATCGCTGCGAAGTCAGTTAATCAGCGCGCAAGTGAGAACGTCTTTTTTCTCTCTCTCTTTCACCACGCACATGATTACTATGCTGTGAAAGAAGCTAGAGATCGAGAACTCAATTAGTACACATGCAGATGGCCAACTGATGACCACCTTTTTATCAATATCCTTTCTTGTTTATAGCTTACAACTATAAATTGACGTGAACCTGAAAAAGGGTCAATGATCACAACGTACACCCAGTATTTCATACGTCATGTATGCGAGTCTCTCCCTCTCTCTCTCTCTCTCTCTCTCTCTCTCTCTCTCTCTCTCTCTCTCTCTCTCTCTCTCTCTCTCTCTCTCTCTCTCTCAGGTAGATAGACGAACAGACAGATAGACAATTAGATAGATAGATAGATAGATAGATAGATAGATAGATAGATAGATAGACAGACAGATAGATAGATAGGTAGATAGATAGATAGATAGGTAGATAGACAGATAGATAGATAGATAGATAGATAGATAGATAGATAGATAGATAGATAGATAGATAGATAGATAGACAGATAGATAGATAGATAGATAGATAGATAGACAGATAGATAGATGGTAGATAGATAGATAGATAGATAGATAGATAGATAGATAGATAGATAGATAGATCTCCAAACCATAAATGTATTTTCTTAGTGAACTAAACTGGTTGATACAAAGAGCAGGGCGTAATAGACATGGAATTTCTTCAAGGATAAACAATAATCAATAACAACTGTAACGTATGGTTCATACGGCCCTCACATCTTACACACTATCATAACATACATACATAAATACATACATACATACATACATACATACATACATACATACATACATACATACATACATACATACATACATACGTATTAAGAATGCCCTTTGGTGTATTGAGTAGCACGTTTGCAAGCAGATTGGCTGAGCGCGTGCGCCAGACGCACAGAACGAAAATTCAACCTGCGCAGCGAAGTGCACGTGCTAGAAATTGTAGGTAAAAGCTCAATGACATACAAATTTGCATGTTTTGGACTGATTTTACTCGTTGCGTGATTTACTGAGTATTAGCGAAAGGCGAAATGTTATCTTGTTGTTAACTATGTTAATTGAAAGGTGTCATGAGGTCAGAGGTCAGATGGCGCCCAACACCAAAAGTTAATGTACTTCGCGTCAAAGATACATGTATATATTAATGCGTCTCAAGTATAAGTAAGTTACATCAGAAATTAATAAACAAGGAAAACAGTCTTCGGAACTGCGTCTGTGCGAGTTTCTTGTTTACAAACAATGTATTTCGTGCACGATATCTAGATGCATCTCATCATCATAGCTGCAATATTAAAATTATACGATGTAGATTATGAAAGACATGGTTTAACTTTTATCAGTCACAACAATGGTACCTAGGATGAAGTTATGCCATTGGTCGTATCGGTCCCATACGACCTTTGAGCGCAGTTTCGACGACTGTATCCTTTTTAAGTGAAATATATCTGGAAAACACATGTTATGAAGGGCAGTCTAGAAATTTCGCCCTTGGGCGGGTTCTCTGTCTCTGACTCTGAAGTTAAGTATGTCTCCGGTCTAGACAACTTAGGACAAATACGTGAAGCAGAAGGAAATTGCAACGTTTGGCAAGCAGTTCCTATCTCACTGGAAAGGGATATCCGAGAGATTCATTAGCAAATCCCGGGTATCGGAGAATCTGCAGCTGTTTTCTTGCTCGTGTGTGTGTGGTTTTGTTTTTTAAATGGCGGGGACCATATGCCCCGTGTACGGTAATACAGTCGTCACACGAACATGTTCAATCACTTCACAGGATGTCACACGCAACAGACGTAAAATTACACCTTAATTTGATTCGCAGAAACATGGGAAAGAGATTCATGTTCTATTTCCAGGCAGAACCTTCGGAGACAAATTTGCACTCCCATTGTCGTACGCGAGTTGGCAAATTGCGCACTCGAATCAACACAGACGGCATATAACGTAAGGGCCGCGAGCGGCTGACGGCTGAGTCAAGTGGGCCGACCCCCGACTTGTGGTTGGAATTCGCCATTATGTCAAAATCGATTACAAGCCAGTCAATCGAACACTCGAGAATGGCTTTATGAGACGTCAATTTACGACAAACACCAAGAGGTACTCCACAAAATGACATTGTCCGAATGGAATCGATTAGAACCTGATATGACGCCGCCATTTAGATCAACTGAATTGAAGACTTATTCTTTTGCTCTAATTAGTTTCCTTTGCAAGAGGGAAGTAGAGACCAAGAGAAGCTGCCTATTTCCAAAAGACGACCCTGGCGAATGTGAAATGACGGTGAAGCGAGGGGAAAAAAAGAGGATCTCCGTGTTTCCTTTGTTTGTAACCAATAACTCTGAGGTCTACAGTTTAAAAGTTCATACAGCACTTTTGCAAGGGTCACATTCCAAGTTATTGCGTCCATTTCCACTGTTTGTTCATCGGAAAATTGCAACGGCGTTCTAACTCGGGGTTGATTTTACGCTGATTGACATCGGTAATAGCTGTTAAAGTACTTTAATGCGAAGGCTGAATATAGGGAAAATATTTAACCGTTCGAATTCTGTGAACACATTTCTGTTTTTGGGGGGGATTGGGGGTTTTTCGGTTTTTTTGGTTTTGTTTTGTTTTGGGGGGGTTTTTTTTGCATTAGCCAACCAATGGTATTCACCATTCACCAATTTGATCAGTGCGTTACTCAATAATACCACAACGATGCTAGCGGTTTCAATTTTACAGCCGTAAACTGCCATAAACTGACCTTGTCAATGAAAGTGAAAGAGAGCGAACACTTTGAAAATCAGTCAACAATTATTAAAGGTAAACAGTCACCTGTAATCTAAATATGCCGATGTATGGTCAAAGGGGCGTTCCTTGGTATTCAAAATGCCCGTGTGAGGGCGCTGTTTTTAAAAAGCGGCCACCCGCTTAAAATCTGTGATTGGTTAGATTTTCTCTTTCCATGGTTACTGTGGCAAAATTGGCACAGGTGACAGTATACCTGTAAGTAAACGGACAAAATCAAAACAGTTCGCCGTTAACCTTAGTAAGTATACATTTACTTAGACCCTTGAGTAGCAGTTCAGTTATTACAGTGGCGAGACTATATGTAGATTATATCTTGAAGCAATTCATCCAAACCTCAACATTACAAGAACACACATGTACGATACCCCGATGTGCAAATTGCTGAAACTTTAACAGGAGATAACAGCCACAATTTACCAATCAAATTTGTCTGCTTTTTTTCTCGAGATAGCAGACGCCTTGTGACGTCACTTATCGTTTTCGGCGAAACAAGCACCAGAAGCAGATCGAATGAGCAATTATCAACGACAGCGAACGAATTCGTTTACCACACAAGACACCTCATTCCCGTACAAGTAGAAAAACAGGCACTTATACTGTAATTGGGAACTTAATCTAGGATGTCGAAACTGGTGGGCACTGGATGACGTTTTCTATCAAAAGCTTATTTGCAGTTGTCCGCATGCGCAATCCGTGTCTGCCTTATACTTGATACAATACTTAAATCGCACATATTGGAACTGAATATTTGTACGTACGACTACCCTTCAAAATATTTACTGGACTGAATTAGTCACGAACCTTTGCCGGTAAACTTGTCTTTCGGAACCTTTAAACAAGAACCTCCCAAGGTTTATACTGGAGTTTATAGTATACAGGGTCTTTCAAATGGACAATTCAATTTAGAGAAAATGACTGACTGATAATAAACTGACCGACAGATAGATAGAAGTTAACTGAGCGTGAACATGAATGTCTCCGAAGACGTGAAATTCCGTTATTTTAATGAGTTAATATAAACAGTAATGTTAATTTTGTATGTAATTATATATATTAAGTATTACATTGTGCATGCTCTGCGTGTCAAAAAACCAAGACACGTTTTTTGGTCAAATAGGGACACGTCACTGAAACCTTCACCGCATAAACTCGACGTTGGCCTACGGTAGGTTTTCATGCCCGTGACTTGTTCACAATAACAGAAGAGATATTCATAAACATTTGCAAAATATAACGAAGAGGATAGATTTTCATGTAATACAAAGCGTCAGGGGCCATGGGCAGACCGACAAGGTTTATTAAAAGACAAGGGCGAGAGCGTGACGAAAGCTAAAAATTAACAGGCTTTTCTCCCGCCCGAGCCAAGTTAATAAAATTTAACGGTCAGTACGGTACGGAGCCCTTTATTTGTATCAAAAATCCCTTTATTTCTATCACAGATCCTTTTTCTTCTATCATATATAACATAAACAAATAAATGAGAATACAATTGCTTTCAGAAGATTTGTTTGTGAGAGACCGGCTTGCCCAGGAACATTGACAAGCAAATGTGAAATATATAAAACAACAACGGCCGGGTTTGCTTGTATGTATCTTCATTTGTACTATATTGTAACCGTTCGTCGTATCCAGCTTGTTTGGAGCGATACAAATTTACATTCCTGTACTTTGAAAATGATTCACGATGCCGAGTGACCCAAATTGGTTCAGAATGAGGTATCACCTGCCATTCATCGAGAAAATCAAAGCAAATCAATGTAAGTTTCTGTGCAAAGTCCCATTTTGAAAATATTCACGAATATTTGATTATTAAGATACGTTGACAAGGCCTTCAGAAATTTCCATACACCGAGCATGATTGGTCAGTTTCGTGACCCAAAGTGACCGTGAAGAGTGCTCTGAAACTGCCTCCGAACACGGTGTATGGTTCTACTATGTTGTAAACATTAATTGCCAGCGCGTTGAAATGTATGCTGTCAACAAGAGCCGGCAGGTGAGAAATGGATCAATGGAAATAATTGTATGATTACTTTTTAGCCATTCACACCCATTGCTGATTGCACCGTAACACGTAGGGAACATAAATCACTGTTGACCAGTTTTTATTCTAATGATTGTTAAAAAACATCATAAACAGGAAAGGCTAAAAGATTTGATTTGCCGGTTCCATTATCGTTAATATTCTGATTCCCAATAACAACTATTAAGGAAACGTTTTACTTTACTGTAGCTTTCGTTGTAAAATGATCCTATTTAAAGTTAACGTATGGTGACAACGGACAGTAGGAATATTCAAGAAACACAAAGCGAAATATAAAAACTAAAAAGTGCCGCAGTAGCATCCGTCGGCACCATTTGGCAAAAGGCAATCAAATTCTTGATCTGCGAGTCTTTCATTCTCTCCGCAGTAATTTGAAAACGGAATGTCGATACAGGCCATCGTAATATTAGAATCAAGGGTGTTTATATTGCAAATTAATCAAAAGAAAATTACGAAAACAGGTCGTAAAAACCCCGGGGATGTCAGTAAAAGGAAATTTATGGAGGGCAATCTAACCTGTATATCAGTGCTTCCAAATCACGCGTTGTACAGAATGGCGAGTCCAACAAGGGGCACTTCGTTTAGCAAATTACGGGAAATTTCACGTCGGAACGGGAAGGAATGTACAATAACGTTGGATACACCGCGAAATTAACAATTATTGGATTTCACGGCGAGCACTGTACTTCGGTAATAGCGCTGTTTGGCTTGGAGTTACTACGATGAGCAATCAAAACCAACGACATTCTGTATACCTCTTCATGCAATTAGCCAATTTAGGATATAAACTGGAGATGTACTGTACAGGATCTATAAATCCAAAATAATGTGTTCGTTTAGCTTATTTCTATGTTGAATCAAGACCGGACATTAACGTCCGTTACAAATCTGTAATTTTTAGCTCACGTGTGTAAACACGTGGGCTATTGTCATAGCGATGTCTGTCTGTCTGTCCGTGTGTGTGTGTGTGTGTGTGTGTGTCTGTCTGTCTGTCTGTTTACACGATAACTCAAAAACGTCTGAACGGATTCAAGTCAGATTTGGTACACAGGTAACATATGCTACTTGCAAGAACTGATTAGATTTTGGTTAGTGTGGTTTGCATATTAATGAAGTTATGCAATATCGTTTTTTTCCGTACAATGGTTTCCCTATGGAGACGGTAATGACAGAGTAGACATATATCAAGAAATACTGCACAAAATTTCATGAAACTTTTCACAGATGACAATCTCAGAATATTATGATGGTACTGTGAGTGTCATGTTAATTACCTTCTCATTTGCATATTTAATGAACTTTTGTTATTAGTGAGATAACTCTGAAATTCCTGTAACAAACTTCATGATACTTGCAACAAATATTGATCTGATATATATCTAATTATACTTTGAAGCATTAGGCAGTGTCAAGTTAATAAATAGGTCATTTGCATATTTTATGAAGTTTTGTAATTAGTCATATAACTCCAATATAACTTGACCAAATGTGATGAAATCTGCTGCAGATACTGGTCCGACTGATATCTAACTGAAGTGTAAAGCATTAAGATGTGTGAAATTAATTAGGGGTTCATTTGCATATTTAATGAAATTTGTAATTAGGTATATAACTCTGAAATTACGGCACTTAAGTCTTTGAAATTGGGTACAGATATTGTTTTGATAAATATCTAATTGTACTGAGAAACATTTGGCAGTGTCAAGTTAACAAATAGGTCATTTGCATATTTTATGAAGTTTTGTAATTAGTGATATAACTCCAAAATAACTGCACCAAATGTAATGAAATCTGCTGCAGATACTGATCCGACAGATATCTAATTGTGGTGTAGAGCATTTACTTGTGTGAAGTTAATTAAGGGTTAATTTGCATATTTAATGAACTTTGTAATTAGTGATATTAATCAAAAATTACAGCGTTAAATTTGATGAAACTTGCTACAGATGTTGATCTGATAAATATCCAATTGTACTGAGAAGCATTGAACAGTGTCAAGGTAATAATTGGCTCATTTGCATATTTAACGAAGTTTTATAATTAGTCATATAACTCCGAAATAACTGCATCAAATGTGATGAAAACTGCTGCATATACTGATTTGACAGATATCTAACTGTGTTGTAAAGCATTTGGTAGTGTAAAGTTAATTAAGGGTTCATTTGCATATTTAATAAACTTTGTAATTAGGTATATAACTCTGAAATTACGGCACCAAATTTTGTGAAACGTAATACAGATATTTATTTGATAAATATTCAATTGTGCTATGAATCATTGAATAGTGTCAAGTTAATTTAGGGATTATTTGCATATTTCATGAACTTTGTAATTAGTGACATTACTCTAAAATTACAGCATTAAATTAAATGAAACGTGCTACAAATGTTGATCTGATGGATATCTAGTTGTCCCATGAAGCATTGAGCAGTGTCAAGTTAATTAACAGCTCATTTGCATATTAAATAAAGTTTTGTAATTAGTGATTAAAATCTGAGAGTACTGTGCAATGTTGAAAAAAACCTGCTTCTTATAGTGATAACATATATCTTATTGTTCTGTGAAGCGCACTACTATTAATGAACCTGTTGTAAAACACGTGAGCATATTCAGTTCATATCTGGTCTAAATATTGAATCTCTGTGATAGTAAGTTTTGTCTCTGTCCACTCAGTGTAATTTTGTGTTTTCGAATGCAAATTGAAGCAAGGTCTCTTCGTTTTCCCATTATTGCGTTGTGTTCAGGTCAGCATTTTAATTCTGGCACATGAAGGACAACAACAGTCATCGAATTAGAATAAAAAATTCTACACAAATAAAAATTCAACAATTACACATTCTATGGCTCTCTCTGCTATATCTCTGTCTGTCTGTCTGTCTCTCCCCCCCCCCCCTCTCTCTCTCTCTCTCTCTCTCTCTCTCTCTCTCTCTCTCTCTCTCTCTCTCTCTCTCTCTCTCTCTCTCTCTCTCCAACAAAATGTTTGAAATGAAGTGTACAACATCAGGCCGGAAATGTCATCAATTAGGTACTACAAAAAGTGCACCAAAGCAGAAAATACCAAAGGATGACTGGCGTGCTGAGTTTTTCTTAGAGCACAGTGTGCTTGTGAGTTGCTGTTCACAAGAAACCAGTAAATGAAAGCGTTTTGTGATGAGTTTACGAGCAAATTTGCAAAGTGTACATCCCAACGTGGGATTGTGTGCTAAATTAATGTACTCTGTATAAGAACTCTTTTTGTGATATTCACAATAGTACCAAGGTAACGTTATTAAAACATGTAAACAAGTGAAGCGATTCAATATAAATTTGGATGGTCTGAATATTCTATAATCTCTGTGACATGTAGAGACATCTGTAGGCAAGGAGGGCTTCGAATCTTTTCGAGGATTTATGATGTCGCTTTCGTCAACTTTGGCGCGGAAATAATCGTCCATGGATATGTACATTTGCGACCGTCTTGTAACAGTTTAATAATGCAGTCTAATCAATACATGATATAATGTATTTGAGCCATGTCGAAATTCAAGGAACCAGATTTCCATATTGGAAGTTAAAAAAAAATAATCAATTAGTTTATCAATCTATTAATTGAAACGTTTAGTAATACCTGCCATTTGTATTTGTATTTACACCGAAATATCAAAAAAAGTGTAACAGTTGGCGGGCAACGTACAAAGACAGACATAATGCGAACTCTCCGTGTTAGCCTAACAGTAGTATTATTCGGGTAAACCATCTGTGTTTTTTAATACTACTATTTATCGCCCGTTTAGTTGTGTTGAGAATCAAAAGAGATTTATCGTGACAAACATATTTGTTCGTTCGTTAAGAGCTGATAGGCTGAGTCGCTTCGGAGCATTAATCATGATCATGCATGAAATTAAGAAAATAAACATGCTATATCATTGAACAGTGACCATATGTATAATTACAGTTATGTGTAGATGCGCCTTGGATACAAGTGCAAAACAAGTTTGGAAAAATTCCATTTTCTACCCTTCGTTTTCTTCATTATTCGCTAATCATTCGCAAGGAAAGTAAATCCAGTAAAGCACTTGCTTACTGACTTCAAACGAGGCATGAAGTTCAAAAGTTAATTTGTGAGGAATACTTGGCGTTATTTTAAATATATATACATATATATGAATATCTTAAGGAATCAACGGTAGAATCAGATGACATTAGATGTGCATTGATTGACGTAACTGTCAAAACGCCCTCTGATGTCATTGGTAGTGACATTCATACAAGTTACCACAAAAGACTTCAAAATTGTATAAGCGCGGAATAATAGATCTTCTAGCTTCGCTTACAGTTACGTCACGCCAGGACCTACCTGTCAGTCAGCGAGCTTGATTGAAGTGCGCCAATGGACTGTGAAGCAATGTGTATGACAGATATTTTTGGAACGCTCTCCTCGACGATGACGTTAAACACGCTACCGGTCTGTAAGCTGCTAGCGCCACAAATGTTTTAACTCGTCTAACACGGCTCGTCATCTATCAAGCAACGCACGGGGGGTTACACAACTATACAATTACATGTGTACTCTTCCTGCACGTATAGTTGATCATTATAAATAGCCATGTCTGGAAAGACAGCTAAACGACGGTATGTCCTTTCTTTTCCTGCGAGTTTGACACGATATACTTCAGTGATACGTACAAAAGAGGGTGTCGTGTTGACGTTGGAAAACGGCACTCGCCGGGTAAGGGCGTGATCTGAAAGGTGATCGTGTGTGCTCCGCAAGCATATTGTTCACGTTATATTACCTCTGGTAATGGTCAGTTTTCGCATTTGATGTGACAAGGGAAGTATATGGTTGCTCGGGGATCTCCAAAACGGCTCCCCTGGGATCTACATATCTTCAACCGCTTCGGTGTGTTTTACGGCCGTCCTGGAGTGTCCCTCGACAGGCTAAACTGTCCGCCTGACAGAATCTACTTCCAAGCATGAGCAGAATTGTGACCCACTCAATAAAGAATGGGTGTCTTCACACTGTTTTGTCAAAGGCAACATATTGTACCTTCATTTTCTAAAGAAACTAATTCGACCCCTTTTTTCCCTTTATGCATTACATGCCTCAATGAGTCAATACTTATTTGTACTGCATGACAAAGCTACATTAATAACTGGACGACGATTCAAAAGGGTACGTGATAAGTAATATATTAATGCCAGTACCCGTCACGGTTGTCAAGGCAGATGAGATACAAGTATAATCACTCAAATAAAGTTATGATATGTGACTAACAATGTACGCCGTGAACAATTGAGACCATTGCAGGCAATATTGTTTCAGAAATGCATGTGTTTATAACTGCGTTTACTCTTTTGTGTCACTTTAAGTATTTCTGTCATCGTGTCTCCAGTCCTTCGGTGCCAGAATAATTTGTACGGTATGCCAGATAGTTCAAAAATTTCATGCGGTAGGGTACTTTTGCTTTGCTTACAGTTTGTTTTATGAAGCCACTCTTCACTTGTATGCATGTATGTATGTATGTGTCTATGTATGTATGTATGTATGTGTCTATGTATGTATGTATGTATGTATGTATGTATGTATGTATGTATGTATGTATGTATGTATGTATGTATGTATGTATGTATCTATGTATGTATGTATGTATGTATCTATGTATGTATCTATGTATGTATCTATGTATGTATCCATGTATCTATGTATCTATGTATCTATGTATCTATGTATCTATGTATGTATCTATGTATGTATCTATGTATGTATCCATGTATCTATGTATCTATGTATCTATGTATGTATAGATGGATGGATGCATGGATGTATCTTTGCATGTATATGTATATGTGTGTCTATGTATGTCTGTATCTGTCTTTGTATACATCAATGTATATGAAAGTATCTATCTACGTATAAATAAATCATTCTTTCTATGTATCTAGTTCCTATGCATTTACATGCATATGATCTATGTATGCACATACTGATGTAAAATATGTGCATTACAAACGAGATTAGAGATGTCGTGCATGCATAGTCTCTTCTATTTATTTTGCTTGTGTATCAAAATCAGGATCATAAAATGTGGCAAAATAGCACCAAACGTGTTGACCATGCCAGCATAAATATTAGGTTTTTACTATGATTAAATATGTGACCTTGTACAATATCAATGGATATATCATAGCTTGAATGTAATGCTTACACAGAACAAATTATTTTATAGTTTTTAGGCATAGGTAAATTCTATCCATTTACTACCCCAGGGTAGGCATGTAGTAAACGTCGTGCTTGGGTAATATTGTCGGCGATGCGTGCTATGTAATTGTACAGTTTATCTCTAAAGCAATATGATATTTTTAAATCATATTTGTCGTGATATTTCCTGGTGTACAAGGGAGAGGAAAATCGTCGCATTTCTTGGACTGATATCGTGTGTTCATGGTCCATCAATAACTATTCACAGGCATGCGTTTACTCTGAATTGCCTAAAAGCAATTGCAACAGAATACAATACACGGTGAAAATACCTCACTTACACACACTCGCTCCTACCATTGTTGTTGCTAAAATTTACCCAGAACTGCGAGTCAGAATAGGACCGCGCAGAGGGTGTTCTTGGCGTCCATTTAATGTTTTTTGAAAGACCGTTTTAAAGCAAATCCAACACAAACAAACAATAGCTGTTCAGATCTGCAAAATATGTTGATTTTCACCCATGCTTATGAGTCGACCGACATATCATCTCTTCGTCTACACAGCATTTCCGGCCGACTTTGAAAAGCTACTTTAAAAACACGATGTTTACCACACAATAACTGTAGATTTCCCGCACAGATACATCTCAAGGGTCAATAAACCATACGTCATACAGTGACAAATGTGAAATGTCGCGAGGTAGTCCAAAACATTCAAAACCTATTGTAAGATATTTTTTTACGAAATTATAATCAAATAAATGACATTACAAACGGACAAACGCACAATATTCGACACACCCTCAAAGGTCATTGTTCTCGAATGTATTATGAAAGAGAAGATTTGCATACCATTATCAAAAAAAAAATATTTGTGAAAATGTAATTGTCAGATTCAGTTCACATTTTCTCAGAATATGACATCAAAGAATTAATGCAGGTATATGTAACTTGCCGTGAAACCAAAACGATGAAATCAATAAAATTCGGCTTCCCGCGCTCTCTTTGACTTGTTTGTTTAAACATGTTTTCAAACTTTGATCTTTGTCGTCGGCGTGTGACGACAGCGTGGACGAGAAAATAAGAGTCCTTCGTCTTTCTTTCAGTTTTGAAAAGAAAACACTTCTTCATTCATTCAAATGACGTCACCACTCTTAGAGACTCTAATGGTGTCAAGACCAGGAAATGAAAAACAAATAGGATTTTGGTAATATACGCCTCGAAAGTGAAAGATTCACGTTTTGCTAAAACAGGGGAACTTTCTACCATTTTTTTTTTCAAAATCAAAATCAAGCACAAAAATCAGGGGTCATCATGCCAATGTTGGTACAAGAGGAACAAATTACTCTACAATTTGCATACATTTGACAATCAACATGGCTGCTATCCCTGATGGAAAACTGTGCGAAATGAATGGATTTTCACTTTTTTTATTTACTCCCATCTAGAGCTTCAAAATGAACAAATACAAATGGCAGACCAAGAAGGTATTGCGAACGTATGAGAGTTCAAATATCTGTCCCGAAGCGCATTCTACCTTAATATCACCGAAGTAAAGTTCTGCCTCGGTGGTTTTGCAATTGACTTTTTCATGAAGTTCACTCAGGTGTCACTTCTGATGCATAAAAGTGTAAATTTTCTCTACAATCTTCTGGTTGTCTTGATCGTCATGTAAACATCGTATAAAACATGACACTACCTACACAATGTCATCGAAGACATCGTTCTCTCAGTCAGGATGCTATGTCTTTTCGTTACCATAACGAAATTTAGACTCGCTGTTGTTATGTATAAGGTCTACTGAGCAATAATATTGATAAAATATAACATAGAGAAAAAAGAGCAATAAGGATAAAGACAACAACAACAACAACAACAACAACAACAACAACAACGACAACATACATTCATCATCATCATCATCATCATCATCATCATCATCATCATCATCATCGTCATCATCAACAACAAACTATTAAAAAAATTATATGAAGCATGAATCCGACTACAAAGGTGCAAAGAAAATCGATTTTCAATCCCTCTTATAATTATATTATATTGCTTGATTAATATCCTGTTAACATAACTGATGGTAATACGATGCAACCACAAACATATTCGTTGTTTTTCAAGTGTATCGAAGAATACATAATCTTAATGCATTCTACAGGTCCTGTACGTTCACTTTCACATGCCTTATTCACTACTTTTTCATAATTGCAGGGGTTTATTTGGTTAGAATCCTAGAGGGAAACCACTTTTTTCATTTATTTGTTCTCACTATGTAGTATAGAGGTAAATCTTGCTAGAAGAAAAATTGTATATTATAATTGAGATAGATGTCGTCTGCTCGTTCTGCTGTTTGAAACAGAAATTGTTTTCGACAGTGTTTAGTGAAATGAAAGGGCCCTTGATTAGATTTCTTATCATTCCAACAGCTGTACTATGCAGGTATTTGTATGCAAGAAAATAAATTGTACAATCAGGAGCCTTGCTATTTCAAGAGAGATAATATCATAAGAAATCGGTTTTGTGAAGGGATAAATTTATTGAAAATTACAAACGTTATCTTGAACTCGCCGAATTTAAATTTGCAATATTTACGACTACGTGCTTATTATGTAGGCCAAATGCAGCCTTAAAAGATTTGTTTTGAATTAAGCTAACGTTTCGAGACGAAAACAAATTAAGTGAATTTTCAATTTGATTATTTTTAGCTCATGTGTTCGCACACATGAGCTAATGTCGTAGCGATTTCTGTCTGTCTGTCTGTCCGTGTGTGTGTCAGTGTGTGTGCGTATCTGTCTGTCTGTCTGTCTGTTTAACGATAACTCAAAAAGACTGAACGGATGCAATTCGGATCATACGGAACAGACGAAAGGACCCTGGGGTGGGGAGGAGGGTTTTTTGTGCAACGGTTTACCTTATTTGATTTTATTAATTTTGACTGTGATATTTCAAATAAAGCTTTCGACTCCAAACTGTCTGACTGTGTTTTCAATACCTGTAAAACGTGAAATTCGCAAATAAAAACTTGTCCGTGTTGGCACATATTTCAAGCCGGCACCTGTGGTTCTCCATGTTAGCAATATTTGTTGTCAGAAATAAAAGGTACTCAAAACATTGCAAAATAGTATCGGGCGAGTTGGCATCGGGCGAGATGGAATCGGGCGAGTTGGTATCGGGCGAGTTGGAATTGGGTGAGTTGGTTGTGGGCGGGTTGTTTTTCAGAATATTAAAAAGTTTATGAATCGGTGAAATGACATATAAGACTAATCTCTTCTTTTAAAATAGCCATATGCGCTACAGGAATCGTGTCCACCCATGACTTCCATATGCACTGTACGCACGCATGGCTTCCCGGAAGTAAAGTTGCCCCCCAAAGCACAACTCACGCGCTTTATCGGGCTAAACGAGATCTCGTCCGCCATTTAAGAATAAGGTCTATTCCTTATCTCCTCTTCAACCAGTGCACATACCACTCTAATTGCTGCGCAAACATTGCCAACTTGTTAATGACTGCGCGTATCAGCGGATTAGCTTAATAAGTCAACACCACAGCCGTCCCACACGTAGATCCTTATTTTAATGCGTGTGGGACGGCTGTGGTGTTGACTCAATCACTTAATCCGCTGATACCGACAGCGGATTAGCAAGTTGGCAATGTTTTCGGAGCAATTACAGTGGTGTATACACAAATTGGAAAGGAGATTAGGACTTCTTGGTAATATATAAAGCAGTCAGACGGTGTGGAGTTGAACTCTTTATTTGAAATATCACAGTCAAAATTAATAAAATCAAATAAGGTAAACCGTTGCGCAAAAAACCCTCTTCCCCACCCCAGGGTCCTTTCAACTGTTCCCTATGGTCAGATCTAGTAGACAGGTATTGTAAGCTAATCGCAAGAACTGATTAGATTTTGGTTAGTGTGGCGTGTATATTATTGAAGTTATGAACTATTATTCTTTTCCATGTGATGATTTCCTATACAAACAGCTAGTGATGACAGAGTTGATATGTATAAAGAAATACTGTACAAAATTTCATGAGACTTTTCACAAATGACAATCTTAGAAAATTTTGATGATACTGCGAGTGTCATGTCGATTATTTGCTCATTTGCATATTCAAGGAGCTTTTGTAATTAGCGATATAACTCCGAAATCCCTACATCCAATTTGAATATACCTGCTTCACTTATTGATCTGATAGATATCTTACCGTACTGAGAAGCATTGCACAGTGTCAAGTTGATAAATAGCTCATTTGCATATTAAAGGGGCGCTTACCCAACACAACGTATTTTGCTCAAAAGTCACCTTTGTGCAGATATTTATTGAATTTTAATTAATTTGTAAATCCAAAATTTAAATATTGGCTGAGTTCATCCTTTAGCTTGTCTAACAGTCGTAAATTGCGTGATAAAGAAGTGTTAATTTATGCAAATGTATGCCAATCACCCGATTTCCTGGCTTCTTTTTCCTCCTAATTCCAAAATTTCCCACGAATTTTAACTCCACTCTGGCTTCGTCAAATTTCCTGAAATTTTCACATTATGTATTATAAATACTATAATACAAAATACTTATTTTGTTTGGCAATAAAGTTCTTACATTTTGAATAAGAGGCATTTAAATTTTGGTAATCTTTATTTTAACCACATTTTGAGTGGTTCGTCTTTCAACCCCTACCATTTGAGAATGAGGATAGATAATGCAAAATAAAATAGTCGTTTTCTACATATACTGTTCTTTGTAGTGAAATATTACATTTCAGAAAATAGCGTTAAGTTTTTGACTTAAATTAATTTTTATCATTAATACAAAAATTGAGGTTTTTTACCCCAAATATATACTCACTTCATCCTTCGAGTAAAATAATTTCTACCCACTAAACTTTAGAATCTCTACATTTTGAAAATATATAGTATGAGGGGTTTCCTTGTCATCTTTAATGAAAAATATTGCTTTGAAAAAACTGTGTTGGCAACATGCAGCGCCACCCTAATGAAGTTTTGTAATTAGTCATATAATTCCAAATAACCGCGCCAAATTTGATGCAATCTGCTGCAGGTACTGATCCTAGAGAAATCTGAATAGTGTGCAGTTAATAGAGGAATTATTTGCATATAAAATGAACTTTGAAATTTGTGATATAATTTCAAAATTATTGCACCAAATTTGGTGAAACTTGCTACAGATATTTATCCGATAAATTTGTAATTGTCGCGTTAAGCACTAAGCAGTGTTAAGTTAATAGATAACTCATTTGCATATTTAATGAAGATCTCTCTCTCTCTCTCTCTCTCTCTCTCTCTCTCTTCTCCTCTCTCTCTCTCTCTCTCTCTCTCTCTCTCTCTCTCTCTCTCTCTCTCTCTCTCTCTCTCTCTCTCTCTCTTAGAATATTCATTTTTCTCTTCTGTTATTGTGTGGTATTTCGAAAATCATCCATGTCGATGAACGTGTCTTAAGCTTAGGTAGGATTAAATAATAGTCTAAGACTTGTATAAAGGTAGAATGGACAATTGGAACCGATATTCCGAATTTAGAATTTTTACAATACTTTGTTCTTGTGTGAGCTCATTTTGAAACTGTAAGGGTAAGCACAATATTCACCGTCTTATCCCAGGTGAAAATTGGAAATTCATTTTACTCCTTTAAGTTAACTCAGGTATGGCAGCCATTAAGAATTTCAAATATTCAAAAAATCAAGGCGACGGTGACCCCTGAATGCGTTTCTTGATTTTGCAAGAGAATGGATGAAGGTCAGTTTGATGTGAAGTTTAAGTCTTTCAATTCGAGGCGCATACTGACTCTGACGACAGAAACGCTTTATCAGTAGCCAAATGAGGCAAAATCTGACGGTGTTTTAACCCGGATGTCAACTTCTACAACTTGTCAGTAAACAGGGGAGCCAAAGTTGACGTAATATCGCAGTTACTCATATTTTTTATTCAGAAATGCCATCATTGAAACACAAAGTTTTCTTCGAGGCGCAGAGGAAGGTTTACTTGGAGACTTTGGCCATTATCAAGATTCTATGCCCACGTCACTTTTACTAGTGTAAGTGAATGGAATTATACGGTGAGAAATTTCTCTCGTCAATGAAATGCAATAAAAGACTTTTTATTACTATTGCATTGGCTTCTATCCCCCGTGGCATCAACACAGTTCTGCCATTAACGGGAAGCAATGTCGTTTTCGCTATCTTTGCGCGCCCTTCGCACACATTTCAGGGATGATAAAAAGGGATGCTGAAAAATTGTCATGTCTGTCTGTTTGTCGTGGGTCTTTGTTCGCAAGACGTGTGACATCCACACTTCTGCAGGGTGTTCTATGTGTATATATACTGCGGGCGTTTCGCTGTCGGTTGTAAATATTTGAAATGTTCGCACTTTGTGTTTTCCTTCGCGGTCGTAAATATATGAATCTTTTAAACGCTCTCCGGGCTACCTTGTTAGTTCTCGCGAGAGTTGTTGTCACGTTTCGCTGCGGTGGTATTCCCAGGCGGCGAAGTCGTCCAACTAGGGCCCTTTTCAGATCGCTATGTCCACAGAAAATTACATCGTGCTCAAATAAGGGAAAACGTGTCAGTGCAGTGATCTTGCCATACTCACAGAAACTCTCAACTGTCTGAGCCCTACCGTTTCATGTATTTTACAGGCTCAGTGTGTGTGAAATGGATTTTCCACTGAGAATCTTTCTAAATACAACAAAAAATCACTTGCAAGCTTCAATTATTGTGACACTGTGCACATAATTAGATCTTTATGTTTGCCGTGGTCTTTTTTCAAACGTTGCATTGCAAGATTTTGTTGCGAGTCTTAAAAGCTTTCAGGAACGGTGCGTGCGGTTTTGTCATGTTTTGTACTTATATAAATGAATTCCTCGTAGGTTATATTCGGTTCTCTTAAAAGGCAGCGATTACAGGTCGAACGTTTCGCGGAATAAGGTCTTGCCGGAGGAGACTCACTCACATGAGGAACCGAAGTCTGCGATCTCAGCGTTACAAGGTACGGCGTTGTCCGGAGGTTATTCCGTTGTTTCGGTTCGGTCGACATCTAATTTTGTACCATGCTCGCGCACTTACTAGCGAGCGTTCACTTGGTCGCCTTCGCGTTGTTATTTCCGAGCTGACTAAGCGATGAAGCGTGGCCATTTACTGAGAGCCCCGCGGAGTCTGCTCACGACAATTGCAAATATTTTGGCGCCATATTTCTCTGTTTGTCTGTGGGCGTTAAAATCGACATTAATTAAGAAACAGCAATGTTTCTGTGCCCTTCTTGAACCCGCTAGAATCAATGTGGAGAGCACATAATTTTAACAAAGTAGAGAGTCGCCTCTTTTTAGAGTGGATAATTTTGAGCTCATAGCTCTTCATCTCCAAGACCTACGTGTCAAGTCGGTCCGTCGTAAATAACATTTTGCCTGTTTGAGTCACGTCTACCAGTCGATGATTACTCAAAAAGAAAAACTTGGCCGGAGAAGAAAACATGAAAAATTGAACTAGAAAAGGTTTCTTCTGTAGTGACGCGTGTTTTGCAATTTAATCGAGAAGTGGAAACAAAAAAAATCGTGCGATGCTACTTTGTACTGGCGGAGTTGTCCGATCTGTGGCAACCTCAGTGATTTGAGAGGCCACAAAACAACATCGCGTAATCCTATAAAGCGTGGTTTTCACCGCCGTGTGATGTCTGACTTTGCCGGTGTAAATAATTCAGATCTAGGTATTGAAGTAGGTTGTAAAGCAAAGCCCAGAAATCCTCTGATTGCCTCGAGTATCGACTTACGCCATTAGGTGTACAGTTCGACGAAGACTAAAACAACAAGGTGATGACCCCATGGAGATATTGAGAATCTCATAGTAAAGATTTCTCAACGTTTGACCATCTCAATTTTTGTCACCAATCTCAACAGCTATTCCTTGAACTTTTAACGAAATAAAGCCAATTTTCACTTTGGTAAGAGACGAGAAGTAACTGTGAGTTTTAAATCCCTTGGATTTTGAATTCCACTGGTGCCGACTTTGCAAAAGATGCTTGGTTTTATTCAATCACAAAGTCTTTTGTGGGCCTGAGAAGCGACGCCACAAGATATAACAAAACGAAAAGTACGTGTCGGTAACAATACCAATGAAGAGTCTCTGCAGATGAGCACTGGAATTTTCTGTATAGAGGAGCTCATTCCTCATTCACATGTTAATCGCGGTGAGATTACCAACGTTCAGAGAGAGAGAGAGAGAGAGAGAGAGAGAGAGAGAGAGAGAGAGAGAGAGAGAGAGAGGAGAGAGAGAGAGAGAGAGAGAGAGAGAGAGAGAGAGAGAGAGAGAGACAGACAGACAGACAGACAGACAGACAGACAGACAGACAGACAGACAGACAGACAGACAAAGGGAGACAGAGTGACAGAGACACAATGAGAAACAGAGAGACGGAGAAGGGAAAGACAAAGACTGACAGACCGAGAGACAGAGCGAGACAGACAGGCAGACACAGAGACAGACAGAGAGACAGAGACAGAGAGACAGACACAGAGACAGGCAGAGACAGAGACAAAGACAATGACAGGGGTGGAAGAGAGGCAGACAGATACCGTGAGACAAACAGATACAATGAGACAAAGGCAGCGAGGCAAGTCGAAACATTAGTTCTCAATTTATCCTGCGGTGTATTGATTTTATACTAATATCGCGCGAAGGGTTAACATCTCTTTATCTTTTTTCGATACTTATTTACGTCACCCCTCTGTGCTCTATGATCAAAATTCGATAGGGCTTCCGATACATACGGCAGCAACATCAATATCAGTGTAAAGACCCTGCCAGGGTCGATCGTGTTTCCTTTCCTTGCAAATGATGGACTTCTTGTATATTTCACTCTGTGCAATCGGTATGACGTTTGCCGTGTTCGCTTTTACTGATACTAAACTTGCTCGTCACGGCGGATCCGGCATCATGCCCGAATAGCTACCTAATAACACGTTCCGCTTCCTTCGACGGAGTAATTGGTTTCGGGTCACGCTATGCCGGTGATCCGTTAAAACAGGTGGCCACGGGAAAAAAAACAGTGAGTATCTCTTGATTGCGTTGTGATTGGGGTTACCGCCGTTGCAGATGCAATATCGCGATTTCTGCGAATGTAATTCCGTTTCTGTTAAAGGGAGCTTGGTATATTTGCACAGCAAATATCGATAAACGGTGATCTTTATAACCCTGTACCAAGATTGATGGTGTTTCACTATGTAAGTGACAAGGTGAATTTTACAACTGTGGATTTGAAACACACACAGCTCGCCGGCTCAACAACCCTCCAAACCCTAAGGTTCAATCATGTTTAAACTTTCCGTGAAAAAAGTTTAGGTTTCGTTTCTTTACAACCAATAGACTCTTTCCTAGATTACTACCAATGTTAAAGGCATCATGGTAATAATAAAGGTACTTTTCGCAGGTCGTGCCCAGTGCAAAGATAATAACTGACGTCATGTACATATTTTAACTCGTGCTCTTGTGTCCAGACTGTGGGATAAGTTCGAAACATTGTATGTTCTTTTCATTCGATATCGTAGGCTGTACATCAGCCTTGTCTGTTTGTATATATGTCTGTCTCTGTTTGTCTATTTGTCTGTCTGACAGTGTCTGTCTGTGATATGTATGTATGTATGTATGTATGTATGTATGTATGTATGTATGTATGTATGTATGTATGTATGTATGTATGTATGTATGTATGTATGTATGTATGTATGTATGTATGTATCTATCTATCTATCTATCTATCTATCTAGCTATCTAGCTATTTAGCTATCTAGCTATCTGGCTATCTATCAGTATCTTTGTATCTACGTATCTATGTATGTTTGTATGCATATATCTATTTATCTATCATTTTTCCATGTATCACCGTCTTTACGTATCTATTCAATATTGTATATATTGTGTATATATATATATATATATATATATATATATATATATATATATATATTGTACTCTATCTGTGCATTCATCTATGAATCTGCGTATCTTTGTCCGTCTATCCGTGTTTCTGTCTGCCTTATTGCCTGTAGCTGCCGATCCGTCTGTCTTCCTGCATCTTTATAAGGTTCGAATTCGTCCATGTCATCAACTAGCTAGCTTGGATGGTTTACTGATTTGTGCGTACTGTTTGTCAATTATCGTTTCTTGTATTACACTCACCTACTTATCTATCAAAGTGCTCTTTCATCAGCCACAAACCCAAAATAGCTGACCACTGACTTTCCATTAGTTCTTCGTATATGGACTCCAATTTCGCGAGAGCTCCGGGCAAATTGAGAATTTCGGTCAAAATGTGAAGATTGCTTACAAGAATACCTCGAAGTGTAGATTGCCGAATGACTTCAATATTGGATAGGGTAAACGAGCACAGTACTGTATTTGCTAGCCTATTGCAAAGATGTCCGCTTCTTTGTTCTAGTTCGTTACAAGGAAAGAAAAATAAACTAAATGATGGTTGTTGCTCTCTAAATGAAAATGCAATTCTCACTTATATATAGGCACTTACAGAATAGGAAAGATAATTAAAACATCATGCTAGAATAACACGGTCGTTACAAACTTTACGCTTATGCAAACGATACTGAGAAACTTACGCATGCGCTCTTGACGACTTAAGCACATAGACAATATATATTAATGCCACGAAACACTATGTAAAATCGTTAGGCTTCATATATCTTTAGTTAGTAAAGAGAAGAAAACCACTCTGAGTCTTTGTCGTATTTTCTTTTGCTCCGACTGGACCGCTGAACGTGGCAGAGCCTCGTTCCTCTTTTTACATTTATCAATCATGCTAAAAAAATGTAGTACGACAGATTTCAGAGATTTCGAGTAGACATGACATTTTAACCGTACACACATTTTAAATACTGTTGATGTCTTTTAAGAGTGTGGCGATACAATATCAAAACGAACGAGCTAAGCGGGCAATTATGTTATGTCTTTCCCCTGTCATGTGAATTCTTGCGTGCTCTTTGAATGACACATAGTCGCATATCTTTTAGTGGAAACAACATCGATCCGCTCAAACTACAAGGGTAGGACCGTCACGGTGTTTTATGTGTTTTTACTTGTGTTATGGGGCCACGAGATAAAGATTCGTTCACATTGATCTATCCCTGCCAATATCATGCTTTTTTATCAAGCATAAAGTCTTTTACGAGAGAATCTCTGCGTCGATCAACCATAAATATGCCATTTAACGTACATTAGGCGAAAATTTCCCAGAGACCCTAACTCACAATAACCAGATACCCTTACCGATCTTCGACTTAAATGCTTATGGAAAAATCTGAGGCGTGGATCAGGTTGTGATGAAAGTGCTCATGTCCAGCACGTGTATACGTTTACCCTGTTCTTGAACAGGACGTGATTCTCGCTTGAATACCCTTACCAATACTCGACATGCAGTGCTTCACAAACAAATCAGGGCTATTCCCCGACGCTCATAAAAGTTCTACAGCCCTGTCGGCAGCTTTACATTTGAATAAATCTGAGTAACTAAGTCTTATCTTCATTGACAGAGCTCGTTTATTGATTAATCTTACAGTGTATTTCCATCAACACCACGAGCGATACAATCATGGACCCTTAATTGCCGAAGTGGGTGTTATAATTTACAGAAAGTGGATTGTGATTTCGGAACTTTCCGTTTGCTTTTTACAAGGTTACCTTGATGACTTTTTCATTAACGTAAGATGAGACTCTTTTTACGGGCGCAGAAGGTAAGCTATATCGTCCTGAATTCCGCTGCATTGCAAACAGTTCTTCCCGATAACAATATTCTGTGTAGTTCCTATGTATAAGGAACAAAATTGTAAAGTATACATTTGTGACATGATGCATTGCGCATTGGTCACCCCTCCAGGTGGTTTTTACAGTCATCCACGTTTAGAATTCTGCAGGAGACAACGGAATTTTTACCTCCGTAGGGTATCTCCACAGTATGACTGCCTTGTTAGTGAAGGACACTCTGTTCTAGCAATCGTGCGTGTGAAATGTATCATAAACAAGGCACTTCACACATCACGAATGCCTGTCAGCTTCACACAAAGCTGAGAGAGATCCTTACGAGGAACAGTTTGCATTTAATAACAGGTTGAAGAACTGTGCAAATTTAGCGTGTCAAATAGAACGACATTACATAGGCTAGAAAGTCTTGTTGACAAAGAAATATTAAACTGTCATTTGTCTTCGCCCAAATATACAACTGCTATACTTAGACCAGTGCGACATCTGGTGCCATCATGTTGTTTTGTCCCATGGCATTTTATGGGTTAGCTACAGCTGGATTCACATTTGTGTAAAAATGAATTGGTTTTCGTGCAATTACTTGATTATTTGAATACTCACCGACGCCATCTGCAATGAATACATTATTTTCCCCCTGTGTACAGTGTGATAGCATTTCATAAGCAGATGGTACAGGCATGTATCCTGCCCAGATGGCTGTCAGTTGTCGACGGAAGTACGACGGGGATGTTTGGACAGGTGTTAATTTTTGAGTTAATATCATTTTATCATGCATTGGAACAAACAAACCAATTGCTATTATTTTAAGAACACTATAACTACTGATACGACAGAAAAGGAACCTCGGCGATTTTCTGGTTCAAAAAGTTTATATAAATATTAAGAAATGAAAAATTATAATATTGTAACCATTATAGTAATCAACAAAAATTTAGGGAATTTTTTGAGTGACTCTCACAACAGCATTGCTGGAAAGCTCTCAATGAATAAATAAAAAATATCAAGCATCTGTTCGACCATTGGGGACAATGACCTCATATCAGGCTATATCTAATAAGGTTTTCTTTCATTTCTGAGAGAAAGTTTTTTGCGATATTTCTGCTCAAACGTTGCTTTGCGTTGTTGTGAGAACTTTTAAAAAGTTTTGCTTTCAAAAGTTCAAAAGGCCTGACTGGCCTAAAAATAGCATCGACGGGTTAGTCTACTAGTTTTTTAACGCCGAGACACTTTGGTTAGGGTTGACCAAATAATGCAACAAACAAAACTGCCGAGACCACTGACCACCGTCGGTAGTTAGAAAGAGTTAATCTTTTCCCCCAATCAGCCCAGGAAAAAAACGGCTGCTTCGTGACCGTTCACGTGATAAGTACCTCATAATGCCAAGGCCTGGAAATTACAACTTGACATTTCAAATATACTTTAGTGGAAACAATATCAATAGGCTCATCTTACACATTGTAAATGTAGAACGCGCCTCGGAGACAGACATCGGATTCTCAAATTTCTACAATCCTATTTTGATCTACCACTTGTGAGGGTTCATTTTAAAGTTCTTTGAAAAAGAAATACTAAGCCTTACTGTCTAAGTTTTTCGAAAATCCAAATTTTATTTTTACCCCGTAGAGTTAACACAGGGATGGCAGTCATTTTGAATTTCAAATATGGCAAAATGTTTGGTAATTTGTTGTCGCTTGTTCCAAATTTTGCAGGTGACCCCTGAATTTTATTGTAGATTTGATAAGAGAACTGTTAAAGGTTTCATTTGGGAAAGTTTGAGCAAAAGTTTGTCTTTCACTTTCGAGGCGCATACTACCTGAATGTAGACAGAATGCAAACAACAGATCAACGTTTTCACTATAAAAATCGATTATGGTTAATAGATAATAAGAATGTAAATTAAGGATTACAAATTAAAATCACCATTCCTTTAGTCTTATTTCTAGTGTACTTGTATCTGAGAATATTTGTCACAAGCCAAACGACTCCTGTATAATCCAGAAATCGTTGGAATTTGTTTTTTCACGCTTAATACATAGCAGGACAATAAATAGATAAACAGCCCACTGATCTTCTTGGTCAATCTTTTAGATCTGATACGTAAGGAAATGGTCAGGAAAATCGAAACAATTTTGTTGTTTGCTATTTGACATTGCGTTTTCATTTATATTGTGCTTGCGGCTGGTTGATTTTTCTTTGATGTCAAATTGAAATGTGTTGAGTGAGATGATTAGTTTTTTGTGCATCGCACCGAATCGATCGCGGTCAATATGACATCAAAACAGGTCGAATAACCCGTGTCATTCAAGGTAAATAAATAATTTAACAGGTCGAAGAAAAAAATAGAAAACGATATATAGAATCTTATGACCATGACTTTAGCTCAATGTCATCGCTTTGGATAATAATCTTCTCGATTCGACAAATGTAAAGCTTAATGTTCAAATACTTGCTCCTTGATGTTACTTCCGTGTCATGCAATGCATGTGGAACGTGTAATTGCATTCTGGGTATAGGAATACTAGTAACCGTGAACTGTTGAATGCAAATCTTCAACTTTAAATTCGTAAAAATTGCAATCGAAGAAATGAAAGATATTAAGGGCAATTTACGATTCCATACAGTTTCTCAAACACTTCGAAAAAACGAGGAATATTGAGAAGACCTGTTACCCTGTCTAAAAACGCTAGAGTGGCATGTTTTCTTTCAGTTGTTTTGTTTGTTTATTTTTTTCGTTCATGTGCCATAATTCATATCTGGTAAACATTAACTAAATTTTTTGCGACCATACATGTATTATATACTGGACAAATGATTGACGTATTAGACTTGGTGTTGTCAATCTATAGCGGTCTATCAATATTTGATTGCTTTTTCTGTATCTAAGATTCATAAAGGCAGTTAAATTATATTTCATTTCACTTTTGATGATCACTATGGGAATCGATTGATCGAGCGATTCATAACTTTCAGCGACATCTACAAGACATTGGAGAGCAACAATGACAAGGGTATGTCATCCACGAGTCACGCTAGCAACTTTTGTGTCGTTTTCTTCTGTTCATGAAATACTTTGTTGTTGGCTTAAATTTGTGTCCCAGGAATCTTACTCAGCATCATACATTATATATGCAGAGTGACGCGATAGCATTGTTGGAATAGCCGAGCCTGGCAGCACGGCTGTCTAACAAAGCTTTTATCCTCATAAGTGTGCCTTTATTTCTCCATGTGCCGTCCATTTTTGCGAGATGAACGAAAACACAGAATTGCTCTAATGCTTCGTTTCAGTCATTATTGTGATCCAGGGATTCTATTGAAAAAAAAACAGCTACTGAAATCTATAGTTGTGACTTCAGAAGGTTGTAATAATACCATACTGACTTAATGAGGTGAAGAAGGGGACAAACATAAAGAATTCATGGCTTTCTTTGTGGTGTTTGATACTGAATGTCTTTCTTTCAATATACGTTAAAGACATGCAGTAAATATCAGAGAGTTAAGTTTTCCTCGGTTTCTTTTCCGTGCCAAATAAACATAGCATAATGAAAGTTCCCCTTTTCAATTTCTACAATGTGTTAAACAAAGTGAAGTCGAAAAGGATGTAACTTCAAATCGCCAGTAGGAAATACAACACTGAATAATGCGTTGATGACGGAACTGTTCAGGTTATGGCAGACAGTGAAAACCCTTTGACACATATGCATGTACAGGGAAATTATCGCTGTGAATTCGCTGTGAAGAAAACAACTGATCAGCGGTGACTGCCAGAATAGATAGTGATGCACACCGTGTATGCAGAAAATACATCATAGCCAGTACGTCATTGCGACATCTGTAATAGGCTTAGTTTTGCAACTAGACTATCTTGCCATTTCGTTGTACAGAGGCAAGAGCATTAATTGGTCGACGGTATATTAAGGCACTTCATGTAATTCAGTACTTCACGACGTCAGTTTACGATTACAAAGGCACGTTTGGAATAGCCAGCGTATTTACTAGTGTAACCAAGCTACCAGTTGTTAACTTTTTCCTCATCAAACACAATTTAGCAACGCAGCGATTTATATCAAAATTAGTGTTCTCCGTCGGTAATGTATTTCAAACGCAAAAAAATAAATTACTATTAACTTAGGATATATTTCTATAATGCCATCACTATATACGCCCGAGGGAAAATTAACAAGACCTCTTAATACTTTCAAAATATTGAATAAATTATAAGGTGGGAATGTACTTTCTGTTTACTGAACAGTATAGCCACATAATCACTGTTATTCCTTTACTACATGGAACGTATGATTCAAAATAAAAATATCCAACGATTACACGGTGAACACTGACGAAGGTTAGTGTTGCCTGACATGTCTCATTTCAGTAAAAACGCCATGCTAATTGAGTGACCGAATGACCCACAATAGCTCGGTTAGCTGTTTAGGCTTACATCTTCCTTCCTAATACCCAGCGTGATAACTGCAATCCATCTTTATAATATGTGTCAGTCCACATCGAAATAGGGTTTCCTAAATCGACACTATCAGACTCCGAAATCGTGAAAAACCGCCATTACACGCGGCAGTAGGTCTATCTCTTTTACTAAAACATACATTGAAATTATGGTTTGTGATATCTAAACCCTCCCGCCATTGGATGATGAGAGAGATTACAATTTATCTGTTCTTTCGGGATGATTATGAAAAGAAATGTTTCGTCTCGCTCTGCTTGCATATTATTCTCGAGACTAGCTGATAGGTCTGCTGCCCAACAAGATTTTATATCAGCTATCTCTGTGGTGACGTACATTGTACCAGAAACTCGCTTGTGCAATGACTCGGACACTTCATCAAGTTCAACGCAAATATCGCCGACATAACCTCAGGCTAATTTTAGCTAAAAAGCCGCCTTGGCTTTTCTCAGAAATGGAGTCCACAGGCAATATCAAATACACTGGCAATAAAAGTAAATAACAGGATGCGTTCCATGAGTTTCTTTTGACCTTCAGACGCGCTTATTTTCGGTCATTAATTCGCATGTGTTAAATTCCCAGTACAAACGCTTACACCTTGGTATTTCCGCATAAGGCGCAGATATTTTAACGCATCACTTGTAAGTGCAAAAGTACAGCGAAGTAACCGAACGTGTGAGGCAGTTAATGGCAGAAAACATACAATTGACCGTCCTTTTGAATATCGAAAACGCTAAACTGAAATAATGCAACCGATTGAGTGTACATTCAAAAGTATTACATTCATACATATATACATGTACATACATACAAGTACATACATTAATACATGCATACATACATAAATACATACATACATACATACATACATACATACATACATACATACATACATACATACATACATACATACTACATACATACATACATACATACATACATACATACATACAACATACATACATACATACATACATACATACATACATACTATACATACATACATACATACATACATACATACACATACATACATACATACATACATACATACATACATACATACATACATACATACATACATACATACATACATACATACATACATACATACATACATACATACATACATACATACATACATACATACATACATACATACATACATACAGTGACTATTTCTATAAATAAAGTGACTATTTTTACAAATTGAATGTCGGAAAACATCAAAAGACGAAGAAAATACTTTATGTATAAACACAGAAGTATTATAGAACTATCAGTCAGTCTCAAATATTTAGTCCTTACAGCATGGATTGAACGTGTTGTAAACGAATATCTTGTGGACTGTCAAATGGAAATTGCATTTTAGGGTTAACTAACAGCATACACACAATCGATTAAAAAGGAATATTTTTCTGTCATATCGAGGAGCGTGCACCGTTCAGCGTGTGTGCGTTTTTATCTAATTAAAACCGAAAACATAAGTTTTCTCATTACGTTAGCCTGATGAAATGTACACTCAGATTAATTGGTATATGATGTGAAAACGTCCAAGGTTAAACCTCATTATGATTTCTATAAATATTATATCGGATCAAATCCGAATACGTACAAAACACTCCCATCCAGCAATACACTCCTGAACTTCAGACCTTCTATTTTAACTCCGAGTAGCTTTGCTCACGAGATAATTATCGAATTCTATGGGAGCACTGACCTTGTTTTTTCGCCAAATGTTGCCGGCAAATTGCGCGGGAACGATTTATATAGACAAGCGTCATCGGGCAAAAGTGTCACATTTAGATGGGTCGAAGGAACAGTCGATAATACACGCGCGCCCATGCATATTTATGATACGCTCGAAATGCATGAACTGCGAGGGGTTATTATTTGTGAACACAGCGGTGATCGCGTGAGATTTTTCCCCCTTTTTCGTAGCGTTTTATTTTTCTTTGTGAGACAGAATCTCTCTATAGATTCTTCAGCTCGGACACTTTTAAATTACCATAATAGAGTCCCCAGGCAATATTCACACTCCAGTGCAACAAAAAAGAACGCAGAGCCGCTGGGAGGCGCAGCTAATATTGTTCTTCTTGGCGGGCATCTTAAAAACTCTCATTGCGCCTCCTCTCTGTATCGCCGCAGATATTCAGACCTAATTTATAATGGAAAAAGTAGAATGTCAAATGTTGTAAGGGGAGCTGAAGAAAATGTTAGCGTAAATAATACCTATAACCTATGATGGCTTGAATAGGAAAAGTACCACTACACCGCATTGTACTCTCCCTTTCCATTTTTGTCTTTGGAATGATTTTAGTAAATCTGAGACTTTTGAAGTAATTTTTGTATGTTTGGTGTCGATTTTTCTACGAACGACTCAGAGTCCTGATTAACTGTGTCAAAATATCCTACTAACAGCACGACAGCTGATAAAGTAATTGGGTCGAAAATTTTTATGAGCAGACGATCATCACCAAAAAACCAGCCTGAGAATATTATAGACGTGATTGATTTACATTGTTGTTTTCTATTGTCGTGCTGGGCGCAAATTTTATTGTATTTTTGTTTGTATTCGATTGCTGCTGTTGGATTGTTGGTGGCGTATTTCCTCAAATTTTGAACTTTCCAACGATTATTGCAAAAGCCTTTGTTCCTGTAGCTTGTTTTCAATAACGTCAGGAACATCGCCAAACTTGGATATTGGACCTTTTGATTTCTCTCAAACACTGAATTTTGACATTTCATTCCGGGGCCGATATTAAGCTCCATGATATCTGAGTATGCCATCGAATGATCATTGCATATAGAGTATTTACGCGTAATCTTTCAAAGCTAAAAGGTTTCGGATTGCGAATACGCGGCAAATGCTACGCTGCTTAACGTTTCCGCAAAGCGCCTTCCCGTGACGAAATTACTACAGTAACATCATGCATATCGGTACCGAAGGTAGAACAAGAACATAAATGGAAATTATACTGAACATTTATAGTTTTATTCTATACATTTGTTGACAAGGTGCAGTTGCCAGTCTTACACTGACTCAAACAGTCACAGAGTGTCAGGGACTAAACAAAGACGAGTACACGGTACCTTAACATTGGACAGGCATATGCTGATAATGTGTGGGGCTGAGTTGATGTCGTCTTTACGCTGCTTTTGTTGCGAAGCGTAGGCTTAGCTATTTATCAAAAAATTGTTTGGTTTCTCTCATCACGATGCTAAATCACGTCATCTTGCTATTATGCGATTAAATTATGCATAACACGAAATCCCAAAAATGCATATTCTTCATGCGAAAATATGTTGCACACATGAAACCACTCGCTTAGAAACAAAAGAAGGTTTCCAAAAATATTAATCTCTACGAAATGATCAACTTCTATACAACTTAACCGCAGAAGAAAATATGTTTTCCAATCTCCACGACCGAGCCCGAGCTCTAGCGGAGACGATTGAAAGTTCACGATACTATCATCGAACATGTAGATCCGGACTGCCTGCCCAAATTTCACAGAGTAACGATTTTAAGCCCAGACTAAATAAAACGATCAATGATCAAAAAGATAATTGATGCGACTGTAATATCGCGAGGCAAAACATTCTCACACACACACACACACAAAAATGACGCGATATTTTCGACAGGAGCTGTGGCTACGCGTTTCACCACCTACAGCATCTAATGATTACTTCATGCTGTGTACGCTAGAAACAAATGGGTAAATTCTTTTAGGATCGATCAGTGTAAAATCCATTTCCGTCTCCGATTCTGTGCTCATTTTGTAACATTTGCCGTTAACTGAGCGGTATAACGATAGATTTATGAGAATATACACCGGGCTAAATGATTCCGCCGTCCCTCCCCATCTCTTAATTCGACTTTCAAGAAACATTAATAGCTTTTAAATGCATGTATCGTTCAAATCACTCTCTTTTAGATTCATTTATCCTTTTTATTCTTTCAACAAATGACATACATCGACATTAAGGCAGAGAAGTCAAGAGTTCAATACACTTCACTGACGTAAAATCTGGTCCACCACTCTCTGTAATTAGAAGAACACAAAGACCATATTTTATAAATAGCATTCGTTCGTTCGTACGTTCACCTTGTCTTTTCACTTCAAAGATGGGGGCCGAATTTTCTCAAACATAATCTGAACGTTGACTTTTACCCCACGTCGTCGTCGACGTCACTAAATCAATCGTGTTTGCCATCTCAAAACCTGGAAAACGTGCAATGATGTCACACAGAGAAAGTTTGAGGTCATCAGAAGATGTCGTCTGCGTTTTCACTAAAATATCAAGGGTAAATGAACGACCTACGATTTGTTGTCAATGATGTTTGCTGGTGAAATAATTATTCGAGCCGCCATTTCAGCCTTTTGGGTCAACCAATACTTGCAATGTCAATATCATTGGAACGGCCTTCCGATGCTTGTAAAATTAATTTAACGGTAAAGACGTGAAGGCAAGGACTGCGCATAATCTTTTACCAACTAAAACACTTCATTACAGTTAAACGTATGTAACTAAGCGCAAAGGGTCAATAAAAATATGAACCAAAATGCTCTAACGCAACAAACAAAACAAAGTAATAATTTAAGTAAATAAAGAAATAAACAAAGAAATAAATAGATAGCGTATCTGCGTTATGACTTCGGTAACTGGATACGGATCTGAAACATCTTAAGGTAGTATACGCCTCGAAAGTGAAGGACTCAAGCTTTTGCTGCAACTTTTCTCTATGAAACCTTCAACCATTCTCTTACCAAATCTACAATAAAAATCAGAGGTCACCGTGCAAAGTTTTGAACTAACGGAAAAAATTACTAAACATTTTGCGATGTTTGAAATACAAAATGGCCGCCATCCCTGTGTTAACTCTATGGGGTAAAAAATAAAATTTTGGATTTTCGAAAAACTAAGACGGTACTGAAAGTTTTTTTCTTTTTCCAACAGCTTTAAAATGATCCCTCACAAATGGTAGATCAAAAAAGAATTGTAGAAATTTGAGAGTCTGAACGTCTGTTCCCCGAGTCGCGTTCTAAACCCTGTTCAGGCCCTGTTCACGCCACTCACATCTTTCTCTATCTATACACTAGTTCATTCGCGAGTTCTGGTAAGGAAAGGAGTTTTTTAATTCTCAGTGGCTACCGATTCAGTCTGATATACCAGCCTAAACAGTATTCCAGACAACGAGGCACCGATGAAGCGCCCCTCGCCCATTACATTAGGGGGGGGGCTTAAAGGTATTAGGCAGTGGGAATGAAGGAGCGTTTTCGAACGAAAATCCTCTTTAACTTTCGCCAAAGGAGGGAAATGAAAATTACCACCTTTAAGCCTGATTGTGCCAAGATTTAGCCGTCAATGTTTTTTTTCTTGTCGGTGTGAGCGGCGTAGCTTCCGCTGAATCAGAGTCGTTATCCTGCCTAGGAACGTGAGCAAAATTGCGCCCCGAGGTTCGGGTACATGTACAGCCCGTAGCCTCATTCCACCGTTTTAAAGAAGGAAACGATCTCGGCTGGCTGAGTCCCGCCTTTGCAAGTTTTGAATCGGCAAATTATCAGAAATAGATTGCGCTCAGAAAGAAATAGCTAGTCTTAATCATACATGTACTAGGGAAGGATTTGCTTGTATACGGATGGCTGTCGGGAAATACAATAATTTGATTGTGATACCACAAAAACGCGTATTTGTAGACAGTTTGGGTTTCAGTAAAGTTGGGGGCGCTTTCTGTATGTCAAGTCGATTTTACTTAATCAACATTTTATAGTAACTGCGTTTCGATACAACCCGCTTCTCCTCGGTGCTGGTTTGAAGGTACAAAATCAAGATGCGAAGTGATCCACACTAACAAGAAATTATTTCGAGAAATAGTATTAAGCAGTTGTATTTGCAGACTAAGAACTTCTAGGTGACGAGGAACAATTATCAGATCTTGTACAGCCTTCATTGCATCGGTTTATACAATTTAATAGCGAATTTTTATTTACCACAGAAAATATCATACTAGGGCTAAAGCAACTTTATACGGCTACGGGGAATTTAGTTTGCCATGGGGTGCGTCAGTTAACACTCTTTAAAGATTTAAACGTCATCTCGGGTCTGTGGAAGACGGCTGGACTGTTTTTGAGGAGCTCTCCGCAACAAGACGTAACCCCTGCCAAGTTATATTTCGTCGGCGATGGCCTGCAGACGACGACAGGACTGGGTTATGAGGAGCTACCCGCGACAAGACACGACCCCTGTCAAGTTTTATTCTGTCGTCAGTTTGACACGTTAGTATGCATATGTTGAGGTGTCAGTATTTTACGATATATGCAAACTGGGACCGAGATATTTTCACAGTCTCCGGAATAACTACACTGCTAACAAAGTGACTTTATTACTTTCGACACGATATCTTTTGAGTGCAGCAGTTACATTCCAGGGTGTTGAACGAAGCAAATTTCTCTCCATGGGAAAATAAAATGAAAAAAAAAAACTCATGACAATACCCTGCGGTCGATCAATAAATACAGTCGTCCATTTCCATTCGGTGATATAATGTTTTATTTAGTCATGCTAAATATTTCCGCTCATAACGTCAAAACGGGGCATCACACACAACACGATGTCATAAAGGTCAATAGAAATTGTCCTGTACGGAAACGTTATACATTAATTTTCATATTTTATGTCGTAAGGCATGAAACATATCCATTTAATAAAAGGGAACTGCTTTTCGCCAACAAATTTGATTGACCTCGTCAAACAAACGGAATGTTATGCACTACTTTTCGAGAGAAACGTTTTTATTTATCCGTCTATCTATGATCTATTTATCCATCTATCTACATGCATCTATCTATCTATCTATCCCGATACTATTATCTATCTAAAGATATATAAACAAACCTATTTTGCACTAACGGAGAATCTACAGGAGTGATGGGCAAAACTTACAAAAAAACCCTTACAAATATGTTTGCACTCTTAACGTTGGTGTCGCCGTGTTTGTCTTCAGAGATACAGATATTCGTATGCCTCTCTTGACAAAGTATAGCTGAGTAACGATGCATGTAGCAATTTGAACCAATTGTGCCAGCTTCTTGGCATACGAAGCATAAACGAAGGGACACCACAAATGGGCACATGGTGGCTCCCTTCACTGTCAAACAGGTAAAAATATTAGTGCCATCACAGGGAACAATCAACAGTTTAGATCAGCTTTTTATGAAAACATACCAATGTTTATGATATTCACTGGGAAGATTAAAGTTTTACTGTTCAAAAAATATATAACATCACGCTTGACACCGGCGTACCTTTGCCCGAAATGGTATTCTGTGTACGGGCAAAACGACATTGATATGTGTGCATGACGTGTGGAAATCTCTGATGTTCTGCCGCAGAATGGCTGCACGGCACTTCCCGTCCCTGAGTTGTTCATATGCGCATCTCCATTAATACATATTGTGATGTCCGGCTGCAGATGTGTGAATCGGATCCTTGCTATGTTTTATTACGCCAACCCCAAGAGCGGGATATAAAAAAGAAGGTTAAAATAGAGATCGCCCGCTAAGACGCAATCTTTTCACGAGGATCCTTACATTCACATGATGAAATTTTTGGATGGAGGCAAGGACAATGAATAGGTCTATCATTTTTTTTATTTATAAATGCAATACAGTGACCATTTGCGATGAAGTTTTGGCACCAATGAAAATAAATCAATCCGTCTGCAGTATACATGAAGGTACTAGAATTAACTTGATGCATCTCGGAGAGATATTTTGACGCTCACATTTTTGCAATACTTTCTGATCTACCACTTGTTTTTGCTCATTTTGAAGTTCTTTGAGTAAATGAATCTTAATCTCTTATTGTTTTGAAAATAAAGAAATACACTTTTCTCATAGAGTTTTACCGCAGGATGGCGGCCTTTTTTGAATTTCAAAAATCGGTAAATTAAAGGTCACTTGTTTTTCTGCCTAACTTGGCACGGTGACCAATAAGTTTAATGCTCGAGTTTGAAAGAATATGTTCAAAAGTTTCAAACTAGGAAAATTTGAGCAGAACTTTAAGCCGTTTACTTATGAGGCAAATACTAGCTAAAACCATGCAATCAACTATTAGAAGCAATGTGATCAGGGTGATCACGTGATCAGGTACGAATCTTTTCACTTCTACTCCTTTCTATTCATTTTTAAGAGCCAGGGAACAAGAAAGGAACGCATTCCATGAATATTTCAATACCTGTCTTTGGAGATTAAGATATATTTCTACCACAGGAAGCATGGTTCGTAATCTCAACGCTGATGTCCCAAGGCGTTCTACCTGCTATTGCAGTTCATGATATTTGACACGCTGGGGACGCTACAATCGCTGTAGAGCCTAGACAAATTCCGATCGTGTTTTTTTAGCGACCTGGAAAGCAACTGCTCCCTAGACCTCAAGACTGCATCACGTGTTACGGTGGATTACTGCTTAAACCTGTAAATACAATCAACTAATCGATGCGATTTTAGGGAGATCGTGAAATTCTTTGTCCCTACAAGACAGACTACTGCAAATCTCGAAATGCTTTTGGTGAAATCAAGTAGCCGTTGAAAAATCTAGGCCTCGGGTATAACGTGGTTTAGCGTGAGATTTTTTCATAGCCTGAGGTTATGCGTGTGAGATTGAGAGGATGTATACAAGTGTTTTACATTAAATTGCAGATGTATCAGTTTGCAAGCGCCTGTGGCGGGAAAGCCCGAGGCAAGAAACCGATTAGGTGTAATCATGAAATTTGTAAGATTGTTGATGACGACATATTTGCAATGTACTAAGGGTAGGCCATTGTATTCCTGGCGCAGAAAAGAAACACTGAGTGGGGATGTACAGACCCAGGAAAGCATCGAGCTAAGACAGATTATCTTTCTGGAAAAGTAACACTCGCATCTTACGTCTAGAGGGTCATTTAGCTATAACTTCTAATTATTTTTTGATTATTTTTGTTCTGTGTGTCGATCACAAGTTCTTATTTTACTCCACAAAACACGCTGAAGCGTCAACTATCATGTCAACTTTCGTCTATGCGTGTGAAATACAATACTATTGTTTACATTTAAATTCTAGTTAGGACCATAATTCACTTGTCAATAATAACGATGTTTAAATACGTACAGGTTGATTTCACACACTGTGTATCTTAACATGATTTGGGAAATACAACAAGAAACGTCAGTCGACATAATACACGAAAATAAAAACGGCGGAAAAGAACATCAAAAGTTACACGGCTACTGGCCTATTAAACTGTCGTTAATTAACATTTCCTTTTGAACTTATCTTTTGGCGCATGATATATTTCGGAGCGACCTCTGGTGTTAACAAGGGTTAAATGTGTATGTCACTCTATATAGTCGCATGCTGTCCCCCATCTATGTCACTGTGGCAGGTTTCGCGCTAACCTCTCTGTCCTTTCAGTTCGTTATAATTGGTGTAGTCGGGCTGAACTCGCGGTGCGATGATGTGTAGTGTGGAGAAATACACGTATTCTGGCCACCAAAACCCCACCATTTGGACATAGACATAACTAAACGATAGCCATTCACGTGGTTAAAACTTGTTTCCTTTTGCTGTGATCAAGATTTATGAATTATTGAGCAATACCGAGATCAAGGACGCTCTGCAATATTTTCGGGGTTACTCAAGGGTTTTGCCTTGCGGTACATGCCTAAAATATATCATTTTTAGGCGCAATGTCCTCCGGCACACACAGTAACAACGCAGGATCGTATCAATGCGGAATTTTATCATCTAAAATCAAATTACTTGTAATTTAGAATTAATTCTAATACCCCGTGATGTCACGGTACATTTTAGTTTGCTAGGACATGTTTTCATGCGCAGATCGCTCGAGTTGGCAACTCATGATGGTGGGGAGGGGGGCTTAGCTTGCTTACGAAACTTTCCTCGGTCTATTTTTCAATAAAATCATGAAAACTGTCAAAAAATCACAGACTCGATCGCAAACACCGAATAAATTCATTCCAATTAATTCCTTTTATTTTGTTTCTCACACAAGATAAAACTGAATTACGGCATGTTGAGAACATGTGCATTTTTATATTAACTAAGGCTATTTCAAATGTCGCGAAATGGTGGTTCATCTCCTTCTTACAAGTATTGCGTAGTTTTAATGATACGCCGCTTGTTTGTCTGTGCCGAGAGTCGCCAGAGCATGACGGTAGTATGACTGTTTACTTAGCTGGTTGGAAAAGGTGACGTCCAAGTGCATTTTATTTTGAAAATCTATTTCCCCAGGGAAATAGTGTTTGACAAAGTACTCGGTCCCATTGGCCTGCAGTGTCATCTGCGGGGTTTTAAGCGATGGCAGGTGGTCCGCGAGAGCGATGAATGACAAAAGAGCGAGACTTGGATTCACTTGACCAGTCTAATGACTTGTAAGGTTCATGTGCAACATGTACATGTATATAACTATGGGGTGAGAACACCGCCAAAATTATCTTGAAAACTTTATTTAAACTTATCTCATTATTATTATTCCATTGTTTGGTGATTTAATGATAATTATATCAGTATTTGGCCATTATTTGCAATTATTTGATCATTATATGGATATTATTTTGACATGATTATGAACTTATCTGGTAATTCGGTTGTTTTGACATTATTCAGCATTGATGTCTTGATTTGGAACTTATTTCATCATTATTATGCCATAATTTGGTGAGGTGTATAGTTGCAGTACATCAAAACACTCCTATACAATAATACTGAAGAGCATGAATATGTGGCGTGTAAAATAGAACCTATTATACCTCGCATTTATTTGGGGTAAAGTACCCATAGGCTTGTACACCTATTGGCAGTGTGTTACCATAAAGCATGTCGCCATTTCCCTCGGCGTGTAATATAGTATCTATTGTACCTCGCATTTATTTAGGGTAAAGTACCCTTGTACACCTATATATTGGCAGTCTGTTACCATAAAACATGTCGCCATTCCCCTCGGCGTGTAAAATAGTACCTATTATACCTCGCATTTATTTGGGGTAAAGTACCGCTAACCGCTAATGTAACGCTAGCCTTTAAGGGTAATAAGAGGTTGTCACAGCGCTCATGAACGGATCATAGGCGTTCACTGCAGCATCATCAACATGTGCTCTATATGAACAGATTACTTCCCGCCAAAACTAACAAGACAAGTCGTCGCAGACAAAATTACGAGGGCACACAGACAGAAACAGGCCCATCTCTCTTTTCTCAAGGGACAGAGCATTTTTCTAAATGCGCAACCCCCTAACTCTATCCCCCAGATTAATGTGGCATTGTTGTGGTTAAGAGTGGAACCAGTGTCCCTCAGCCAGTCACTGACCAGAGACTTAAAAAGGGCGTAAATTCTATGTTAACTTTCATTCACATTAATCATGTTGATGCCTTGAACTAGAACTTTTAGAGGATGTTTTTCCGTGCAACATTAACATGGAGATGGTATATTAATTTTACTAAATATAACAGTTACTACATTGTGTACATGAAAATTAAGCCTATGGACGAATCACTTCAGAATGCCGAACGAGGAATGGAAGAAGGAAGAGGTTGTGTGCAAGAAATTTTGGAAAGGTTGAAAAATACTTCAAAATCATGTTCGCTTTTAACTTTCACCAGTCTTTGCTCTACAGTACGAGATTTCTATGGAGCGGCGACCGCAATTAACGTCACAACCCGCCACGGTCACGGGACAATATTGGACCTCGTCAGGAAAAAATCACACGTACTTCGTGTCTACCACATGTAGCTAAGATCTCTAGTTAACATCTTCTATGTGAGATAAAACACCTCCTTTGCTCACGTATGCGCGATTTTCCCGCGACACGCAGCAGAGTTGAATCCAAATCAAGCAGTAATCGCGTGTTGTGACGTCATCACCTTGCCCCAGGACCTGTCCACGTCGCGCGACGGTGACTTTAAAGCGCGCAGAGCATCACTCGATTCTACTTTAGGACTGGACACAAATTACAGGGGGGGGTGGGCCGGTGTTTTTTGGGGGTGGGTCGCCATTTTTCGCGCAAGCATTTTGAAGGGTCATAAAATTTTGTGCAAGCCTATGGGGGAGGGTCACCTTTTTTCATGCATCAAAGCTGAAATTGCATGTGCACGTTATGGAATACTGAAAAAAGAAAAAATACCTCCTGGCACTTTCATTTTCTGCCATTACCATTTTCGGCGCGCCCTTCGGGCGCAAATTTCAGGTATAATAAACAATGTATTGATGATCCAAGCAGCCACATTGATTTAAGTTGTCATGATTTCTACTTATTCAACACTATTGTGCATAACTGTCCCCTATAATGACTCTTTCAATAACAATTTGGGAGATTACTTATTTGACATCATTCTCCCATTGACAATACATTGGGTATAGGTCGGTGTCAAACGTTCATGTCGCTGTATGTACATTTTTTAATTTTTTGAGGACATTGACAGAATACAAACTGTTCAGAATAGTGCATAGTGTCATCAATAACAACTGGAAGCTTCAGGTCGAACAACTTTTGAATAACAATTTAGGATCAGATAACCTATGAGTTATTTGTAGTTTCCTCATAGCCTACAATGTATAGTGAATCAACATTTTGGTGAAATTCCAAAATCAAATTTCTTGCACAACCATGGACTTGAAACCACTCTAGTCTAATCATGAATATTAATACTAATAATTAGGTGTACATAAATGCACAGGTTACCAAGTTTTGTATTGGAAAAAATTATTCATAGTTTCATCATAGACTGCCATGTATAGTGAATGGACATTCAGTGAAATTCCAAAATCAAATTTCTTGCACACCCATTGACTTGAAACTACTCTAGTCTAATCATGAACATTATACCAATAATCAAGAGTACATAAATGCACAGATTTTCCTATTTTTGTATTGGAAAAAATTATTCATAGTTTCATCATAGACTGCCATGTATAGTAAATCGACATTTAAGTGATATGCCAAAATCAAATTTCTTGCACAACCATTGACTTGAAACCACTCTAGTCTAATCATGAACATTAGTACCAATAATTGAGTGTACATAAATGCACAGATTTACCTATTTTTGTATTGGAAAAAATTATTCATAGGGTTTCACCATAGACTGCCATGTATAGTGAATCAACATTTCGGTGAAATTCCAAAATCAAATTTCTTGCACACACATGGACTTGTAACCACTCTAGTCTAATCAAGAACATAAATATCAATAATCACGCATACATAAATACACAGATTTGCCAAGTTTTGTATTAAAAAAAATTATTCATAGTTTCTTCATAGACTACAATGTATAATGGATCCACATTTCATGTGAAATTCCAAAAACAAAGTTATTGTACACAGATGCACGTGTTACCACCCTCTTCTAATCAAACACAATTATGTCAATTATTCAGGGTCATATATACACAAATAGTGCATATTTTTAATTCTGAAAATTTTTTTTTACAGTTTTGTCATAGACTCCCATGTATAGTGGATCAACATTTTATGCGAAATTCCAAAAACAAAGTTATTGTACACAGATGCACATTTTACCATTTTAGACTCCATGTATAGTTTTGTCATAGACTCCCATGTATAGTGGATCAACATTTTGACAGAAATTCCAAAATCAAATATCTTGTTCACATGTGCACTTGTAAACAACCCATGCTAATCAAGTATATCTATATCAGTTATTAAACATCTGTATATGAACAGATATAGCTAGTTTTATACTGGAAAATACACGTTCGTAGTTTTCTTATAGTCGACTACATGTATAGTGAATCAACATTATCGATAAAATCTAAAAATTACATTTTTTGTACAGGCATGCACTTTTTACCTGCCACTTCAAGCAAAGTACATTTACATGAATAACATGAATAACACACATATGATTTGATATTTTTGGACAACGCGTTATATCGGCCACATTTGCCTTCCTTTCGGAGGGCGACTTAAAAAGTATAGCAAGTCAGAAGGGGGTCTTTAAACACATTGCGGGTTTTTTGGGGGTACTGAGTAACAGGGGAGGGTCACTTATTTTCATGCACGGATAAGGGGGAGGGTCACTAATTTTGTGCATGAACTTTTGAAGGGTCACTATTTTTTACGCAACGGTTTTTCGAAAAAACACCGCCCACCCCCCCCCTGTAATTTATGTCCAGTCCCTTACCCTCTGACCATTGGTGGTGCCGCCTCAGAGATAGTGCGACGTCAATCCTTTGAGTGCTGTAATTTTTCCAACCAAAATTTTAGTGCAACATTTTAACAATTTTTTATGATTTTTTTCTGTAATTTTGTTGATGATTTTGGACCAAACGGGCATCAGGTTTTTACCAAAATGTTGGCAAAAATCTGAAAACATGTGACTGGGTACATTTGAACGGGACAAAAGTTGACATTGGCGCTCAAAAGGTTATTATAATTTTCATACAAATGATTTCAGGTAATTTGCATTGAAAGGTGTTTCATCAACGCTCGCGATGCAAATGAGTCACGCTTGCTTTACTGTTTAACCCTCCAATAATTGCACATACCTTTACGTCTGATGAGAATAAATGACCAAATAAAAACACCACATGCAATATTTTTCTCCCCGCCGTTAATGTGGCAAGAGCTGCATCATTCGGCAGTTTTTATCAGAAATTTTACTGGATAACTTTTATTTCGCTGACAGGTGAAGTGTGACCGTGGCACTGACTCTCAGCAGATACTCTAAGTGGCCCGAGGATGAAATAATGAGTATGGAAAATGAAAAAAATGGGACATATGCGAATGAAAATCTACCTCTATATAATAGCGAAAAGGACAGCAGTATATCATGGGCGAATGTACTTACCGATCGAAGAGAAAACTCCGGTATAAATCACGGAAGATAATAAAGAGATGACAGCGCTGGCAACAGTTAATCCATACATTCAACAAAACACGGCGGTGTCAGGTGTAATTATCTACTTTGAACCCTGCTTTGAGCAGTAATATTTTGATTCAAAGACGACGATTGCACACCGTGCGCGCTAAAGCTGATACATCAATCATAGCGATTGCTTTAAATTTATGACCTAGCTATGATTTGCCAGCCAGCATACTTTTATTATAGCGAGACTAATCGACGTCCACTTCATAAATAACTTTGCATAAATAGTTTCTGTCCCCGCGCGACAAAAAATTGTCATGTTGTGACCTGCTTTTCTGCTATTTGTTGTATGCAGAGCCTATTACTTAGAAATGTATACTTACACAATCTGTTGCCTTTGTTTTCCCGAACGCCGCCAAAATCACGCTCGGTAGACTGAAGAAATTTCGCTGTTACAGTGTCGTGATGAAGCGCCGTTTCCTCAGAGATGGAGAAAACATTTTGACTCATCGTTGCGTGAACGTTCGAGACAGGACTACTGCCCGCATTGGCTCCCTGATACAGTTCCGGGGGAAGGTCATACAGAGATATACCACTTTCATCAGAACATTATTTGGTTGCGCGATGCAAGAAATTCCGATCATATCTGCAAGTACAGGGGACTGTACACATTCCGGCATTTAGTGTTACCTTAGAGAGCGAGACACCTGGAAATTCTTTACCCGCTATAAATAGAAGAGACATAAAGATTCATGCTTAAAGAGCGTTTTATTTAAATATAGAGGCAAAACGATATTAAGAAGAATAGTGTAAGAGAGAATTGATACACTGCGGTAGACAGACTAAGATATATAAGTTTATGTTCCGAAACCGTAAGTCATTAAAATTTTTGATCAGTTCGCGCTTTTTAGGTCGATATAAAAAGTCACTGACCTCACGCGACAATTCCTAGTTTAAATCACAGTAATTCCGCGTATTTAAATACTTTCTTGCCAAAATAGCGATGCATTTTTGTTTGCTTTTTTGTTATGGTCGTTTTTGTTTTTTGTAACAAAATTTCATCGAACTTGAACTGACATCCTTTTGGGCCGGTAGAATATTTATAGAGTACATCCGGGTGATATCAAGTTTGAAGTCAAATGATCAAAGATATACCGCATCTTTTTTAATGAATTCTTTTGGGAAATAACGATCGAGAAAGAACTGAAAGTGGACTACAGCTGCATGGAGAATATGACATATATATATATATATATATATATATATATATATAATATATATATATATATAATATATATATATATAAATTAATACAAGAACAAAGAAATAATATCTGTTCCTTAAGTTTCATGCATCCTGCAATCATCAGGAAGAATCGTTTCGCTTCTGTCTGATGATTGCACGATGCATGAAAGTTAAGTAACATATATTATTACTTTGTGTTTGAAGTAATTTGTATTATTATTTATAACGCTCTGCTTTAGCATCGAGCACTGTATACTTATATATATATATATATATATATATATATATATATATATATATATATATATATATATATATATATATATATATATATATATATGCATGGTCACAGAGGAATATAATACACATCAAGATATTAGGCAGCTGTTAATCGAGTTTCACGCATTCTTTTGATTAATTGATTGTCTTAAAATTATTCCATTTACATCCCTCTTATTATTTTTTGTGATTGGTCGGACGATTTGAAGTTATTGGTCGCGACGAATAAAACTTATTTCGATGTGGCCACATTAGTTGTTAAGGTTTCACACTGCCGCACTATACTTCCCCATTATGGAATCAACCGTGATAACATGAATGTTGTGCCCATAGCAGTCAACAGATCCGAAACGTACTTCGACAATTCTGAGCTATTAGCAAGGGAATTTGCTTCGGAAAAGCCTGACATGATTTACATGGCATGTCGTTGAGGTCAATGTACCGTTTGTCATCATTAACATATCTTGCAAATCTTTCTTCGTCGATCGATGACGCCTTTAGTCTGGTAAGCTCCTCCTCCCCCCCCCCCCTTACTGAAAAGGCCATTGAACGCTATGCAAGAAGGCAAATCCGGTGACGAACGTCGATACACGCCATTTGTCAACTCTTGGGGGCTTGACAATCCATATAGACGCTTACTGCATGTACTGACGAACGGTTTTTCTATTTGTAACCTGATACTGTCCAGATTTTAGATACAGCATCTGGTAAAGTCATCTCTAAAGCAGAAATGATGCCTGTACTAGGCCCTTCTATATACTTACCCGGCCCTGCACCTGTCTGTTGGAGTGAACCTTAGTAGGCCTGAAAGTGGAAATCCTCTGCAACCGCTGGTCCATTACCGCCATGTCGCCAACTCACCTCCGAGTCTGAGAACACTCACCGACCACCAGCAGCGCGAATCGAAGGGGATGATCAGTGGGTATAATGCGCAAGAGGGAGAGAGTGACACCTGACTTAAAGGTATACTGTCACCTGTTCCAATATTGCCACAGTTCCCATGGAAGAGAAAATCTAACCAATCACAGATTTTAAGCGGGTGGCTGCTTTTAAAAACAGCGCCCTCACATGGAAATTTTGATTACCAAGGAACGCCCCTTTGACCATATAAGGGCATATTTTGAACAGGTGACTGTATACCTTTAACCTAAATTTAACCGTTATCAACGGTTAAGAGTGACACGTGAATCACAGTTAATTAAAGCGAAAACAGCAGCAAATTTCCAACTCCAAAATCGCCGTTGTCGTCAAGCCGCTCCGTTGTACTCTTATCATCATTTAAGGTGCCTCAAAACTTTACAATTCATTTCTGACCTACCACTTGTTGGGGCTCATTTTAAAGTATTTGACGTAAGAAAAAGGTTACCGTTAATATTTTCGAAAATCGAAAATTGTATCTTTTCCGTAGAGTGAACTACGTGACAGGGATGGCGGCCATTTTAAATGTCAAATATACAGAAATGCTATGTAGTATGCTTCTCTAGCACCAAATTTACCATTGACCCCTAACTTTTTCTCGATTTTGTAAGAGAATATTTGAAAGTTTTAATGAGAAAACTTTGAGCAAAAGTTTGTCTTTCACTTTTCGAGGCGCATACTACATTAACACGCATTGCTAATTTTAAAATTACAAACACATATATATATATAAATATATATATATATATATATATATATATATATATATATATATATATATATATATATATATATATATATGTACCTGCAGGGCATGCATTTATGCAAGTTACCAGTTGACGTCAAAGTGAATGACCTTTGTAACAAAAATACGTAACGCGGTATCACATCATTTAGTTTTAACATGTGATGCAATAATGAGAGACGTACTCTACACGACAGCAATGCACTGTCGAATGCTGGTTGATGGTGGCGCTCTGATGATGATTCGCACGTACGGCAATGTGTGCACCTTATCACCCATTAGCAAATTAACCTTCTCAGTAATTGCGAGACCCACAAGATTAGTTCTGTGCGAGATACGAATTGTAAGTCGGTACTCACAAAAAAAAATGTCAATTATTTCTGGCACGTGCGCAGAAGCTATGTCGGTGAACACTTGTCAAGTGTACTCTGACTCTCATTTCCTTCTGACAAATGTGATTGAGGTGAAGACGGAAATCGATATCGTCTGCTGTAAATCACTATCGAATGTGCAAAGAAAGTGTATAGAAGTCTCGACCATGATTGCCACTCTACAAACACACCGAATATAAATTAAATGCGGTCACGATATTACTGGGTCATGGTTCAAGATCGACGAGCATTAAAGGTATACAGTCACTTGTAATCTAAATATGCCCATATATGGTCAAAGGGGCGTTCTTTGGTATTCAAAAATGCCCATGTGAGGGCGCTTTTTTAAAAAGCGGCCACCCGCTTAAAATCTGTGATTGGTTATTAGATTTTCTCTTTCCATGGTAACTGTGGCAAAATTGGAACAGGTGAGAGTATACCTTTAACCCACGCGGCTACTGACAATAACGTTAAATACATGCATGCACTTCCGATGTGATCGATCGCTCGAGGATGTGAAGAATGAATCAGTTATCCCGATCATCTCAGTCTGCAATACCTCCATGTTGAGATGAAAAACCAGATAAAACATAAAATCCCTAGTAATTTATAGCTAGCGCTATAATGAATTGATCATCGTGAACTTGAATGAAATACATTATTTCATAGGATTGGCATAAGAATCCTAGTATGTGATTCCATTATCAATACAGAAACAGAATGTCTATGTCAAAATTGCAATTTAATTGTCTTAGACTTCAAGACGCGAACTTATACCAAAGGAGAAAAAACTTCCTTTCTACGGCATGTTAAGGTAGAACGCTTCTCGGGGACAGATAGTCGGACTGTCAAAATTTCTACAATTCTTTACTGATCTGCCACTTGTGGGGGCTCATTTTAAAGCTCTCGGAGAAAGAAACCCTTCACCCGCTTAGTTTTTCGAAAATCCAAAATTTATTTTTCCCCCATAGAGTTAACTCAGGAATGGCGGCCATTTTGAATTTCAAATATCGCAAAATGTTGGGTAATTTGTTTCTCTCAAAACTTTGGACGGTGACTCTAATTTATGATGTTGATTTGGTAAGAGAATTGTTGAAAGTTTCAGTCAGGAAAGTTTAAGCAAAAATTTAAGTCTTGCACTTTCGAGGCGTATACTACCTTAAAGCATGATATGAAACAAATTGGGACTAGTCTTTCAAACTTGAATCGATAATTTAAGTGCAATCCGGGTCTCTCTGAACTGTAAACGCTACTGTCGACGTTTGCTCTAACAAGAGCCCAATGCGATTACCTTTTTTATCCATTATCATTAAAACAAAACATGTCTAAATATTCATGTCATAGATCAGACAAACTCGACAGCCTTTTCGCAATATGCACGGAGTGATCACGGCAATCGAGTCAAATACACCAGAATGTTCGAGCCACCAAGTTACAAGCCTAATCTGGGATACATATGTTCGGTTTGCGTTCCAGATTTTAAAATATTTGTGTCAGCGAACACATAAGTTTGGCTTATACTTTCACATCTAACACAACCGGTCCAGATCATGTTGTATTTGTTTGCTCTAAAGAGAACCCAGGGTCGAAATGATGCACCATTGGAGATTAATTGGTGAGCACGTGTCCCCGTATGTTTGGATAGGGCGACCGGCGTCATGGTGTTAGCTTCCACGACCAGCGCGGCTGTATAGAACACAGGGCGTTGATGTATGATTATCAAAACAAGGCATATTGAAGGAACACACGTGGTCTTAGCGGAGAATAACTTGTGAGTGCAGCCTTAGTACATGATAACTTGTTGACAGCCATAGACGTCAAAATAATGGTGCATTACAGGGTAAATCAAGTGACATTTACCGTTACAGTCCCCTACGCTTTGCAGCCATTTTTTTCTTTGTCAAACTCGCCTTGCTTCGCTGAAGTCCACGTAGTATTTAGTCGTGTGCTTTCATTCCTGTCAAGGATAACACAAATTTGACTTTCGACTCAGTCTGGTGGGAACAAAATTTTGTGGCCAGTTTTCATTAAAACCCCGAAAGCGTAAACATTCTCTACATGCTTTCCAAGAAGTTCATTTGCTGCGAACTTTTGGGCGGCATTGTCGGATTTAGATAGTCCGTAAGTCTGTCCCATGGTGCACATCCGACTTTCTCTTTAATGGCGAGTTTTTATCCAGGGCAATAACAGTCAAATCAACTCGCATGGCGCTCAGATCCTGGAATTAACACGTTTTATTCGTGAATTCATGTCAAATTCAAGGCACTAGGCGATTTATTTACTCTCACTTATTTCTCATTAAGCATAACTTTGTCCTTTTTTGTAGTCTGCCATGTACGCAAATAACGTACTTGTTCTGATTAACGGCTCATCTGAGAGGCCTAAATCGATTGGCATCTCGCGACGTTTTTCTGAATGACCCAATAAAGTCACCCGTCCGCATTTTATATAGGTTGTTATAACAACGGTAACAGGTGAAAGACGTGAAGGTTCGTACGGTAAAAGTATTTATGGATTAATTCAATAACAAGTATTGACATTTCATATTGATATATCATGATCAAGAGCCTCGGGAGCCAGGAACAAATGCATAGGAGAGAGAGAGAGAGAGAGAGAGAGAGAGAGAGAGAGAGAGAGAAGAGAGAGAGAGAGAGAGAGAGAGAGAGAGAGAAGAAAGGCGATATGTGAAGTAAGGTGAACGTCATTTTTTCGATTCAAGTTCGGGATAAAGTAGAAACCGTGATTGCGTGATAATACATCGTACTCCGATAGCTTTAAAATGAACCCCTACAAGTGGTATCCTGCAAAAAGTATTGGCAAATTTGAGACTCTCAATATATGTCCTTGAGAGCGTTTACTATCTCAAGTACATTATATTTATGAGCATTGTTCCGCTCATAAAAATTTCACGTTATAGGGATTCATTATCAATGTGGAATATCATTATGTTGCCACTGTAGGCCCTGAGTTGTGAAGACAGAAAAGTGATCGACATCGTTTTCAATGTTATGTTTAAAGAAGTAGATATTTTCCCTTTACAAGAAAGAAGATGGTAATTTCTCTTTTGGTCTGTGAATGAGTTCGTACGATTGGTGTATCGGTGTAGAAGCGTAAAGGTATAGAATGTTAGAAATGTAAATTTTTTTGTACTTTCTTGAAGCTGAGAATTATACATGTAGCAAAAGCGATATAGGCAAAAAAAATCTGAGTATCTTTGTCGTGGTCTCGACATCTGTTGGCCTCGATGCCGCCCCCTGAGATATAACATCTGAGTCAGACGAGATTTTATCTGTTGGGGATTCCGATCCGCTGAATGCCGAAGCGCCAGTCGCCCGTCTTGTTAAAGTTGTGTTTGATTTATTGGGCCCGATATATCAAAATACAAAAACACGATCACAGATACCATCTTTGTAGGCCTACAGAACACGGAAGAGATAACACACAGAGTAGCGCGTTGTCAGAAATGTTCCACAGGCCACCTCGAAGATTTGTAGCATAGCCTTGCAGATACTGCGATGAAAAGAATAATATTTTTCACATTTATCCAAATTGCGTAATGCGACGTAGGCGGCGTGCTGTGTCTACACCCGAGGTGTGAGTGCGCCGTGGTCTTAAACCATCTTCTCCCCCAGTCCGACAGTTGATACAAGTCTTCTAAGTGCCAGTTCAAGATTTGCAAGAAACCATAGAACCATGACTTAAATGTGCATTGCATTTACTGTTTAAATGTACCGCAATATGTCAATTGATTTTAACTGGGCTATATAATGATTTTTTTCTGAAAAATCTGCCCAAGGGTCTTTTAAATTGAATTGTAATCACGATGTTTCATCAGCCTGTGGAAATTATGCCATCATTAATTTGAAGTTAATCTTTCCGCGACTTTGCTTCGAAACCAACCAGAGCAGAAAACATCTGGCGGCACAGTCGTGTAAAATATCGCTGTCATTAAGGTTGATGTAGATGCGCCATTGGCGTGTCAGAAAAGTGTATAGTCGACGACAAGTTGAGCATGTCCCACTTTTGTAATATGTTATCTCGGCTCAACTTTGACATTTGAACAGCTGAACGCTTTGGCAAAACGTGTTTAAGCTTAATTGCTGAAATGAATGATGTTAAACGACACCGCAGAGTGGTGAGTATACAGAACTATACACACGCTCATAAAAAAAAAAAACCAAATTATTCCTTATTTCCTTTGCATGTCCGACATGTTTACTTTCCATCTGGCAAACTCATCATGCCTCCGCGCGATCGTACTTGACGACCAGCAATCCTTTATTTACCCTGCGGAATCGAATATTTACGGAGAAATATTTTCATTAACTTTTATGAAGCATTTTGGGTCGGATATCAAACGAACGTGTGAATGACCCATCGAATGCCGCACTTCTAGTAGCAGCTGCTACAGTTTTGCAATAGCAGATGAATAGACGCATATTATCTGACAGCTATATCGACATTGAAGACCTGACATCATGACCAGCATCGCAAGGAAAATCTTCAAGTTGGGACTATCAGTGAGCTGACGTGACGTCTGAAACGAGCTGCATCCCATCAGCAGTGGATTGAAAATTGCAAATCCTGTCCAAAATGATTAATTAATACATACGTACCTTGTTTACCTTCGTAAATATAATGTCAAAGGATTTGTAGTAATTGTTCGTCGAACATGCATTGTTGATAAACCGGAAATTACAACACATTTTGATTTTATGGATACGTCTTTTTATTACAAAACAAATGATATCGGAGTCAGTCTTGTCAATTGGTAACCTTCAAAAACAAAATATCATTTTTTTCAATTCTGTGGTGACGTTGAATGAGACATGTAAAACAAGCCTCAATGAGGAAATAGCTCAGGACCAACATTTGTAAATCAGAGGCTCTGTCATTTTATTTTAAATTTTCTTATATATTGTAGAAAGAATTGGGCATAATCTGGTGAAGTAGAAGATATATCTTGAACAATACAGTGTTGTTAATTCTGATATAAGTTTTCGAGGTTGAAAAGATTCCAATGCTTTAAACGCACACCTAGCTCTATCGTTATGAAATGTCGTGGTTGATTGTTTGGGTGGGTGACACCCAGGATAGGTGGGCACAAAAACTGCGGTGTAAGATGAAAGTGACCGAAGCATGGCCATCGGCCTTGTTAAGTTGGCATTGTTCAGAATCATTGAAATGGTCTGTTTCGGATTTAACAAGAATCCGACGAGATCCGAAAACAATGCGAAATGACACACAGTGTCAGTGTAAAAGTTAGTAGACACATCGTCCACTACGATCAAGTATCTTGTTATTATTATTACGTCGCTTACGAAAGGCACACAGGAGAAACCACGTCAAACAATTAGTCACAAAATCGCTTCAAACTGCACCTTAATTTTGCTGCTTTTGGTCTTGAGGGTGGTCAGGTCTTCACAAATCTGTCATTTCCAAATACTGCACCTCAAACTTACGAACAAAGTAGGCAGCAACTCTACCAGAGTTACATTTACAGTGATGTTTACAGTGATTAAGCGATTTCATCCTCCAAGATGTATGGACCCGCATAGATATGTTCAGATGAGAGCCGTATAGCCTTCGTCCTATAGGACTTTTAAAGGTATACTGTCACCTGTTCCAATTTTGCCACACTTACCATGGAAAGAGAAAATCTAACCAATCACAGATTTTAAGCGGTTGGCTGCTTTTTAAAAACAGCGCCCTCACATGGGCTTTTGAATACCAAGGAACGCCCCTTTGACCATATATGGGCATATTTAGATTACAGGTGACTGTATACCTTTAAATCGCAGTTCGTACTATGTAAATATTCATAAAAGGGGACGACTATTTTTTAGTAATATGATTATTTGAATAAGCAGATCCTTTTTTTGATTTTTAGTTTGCAGATTACACATAGAAAGTCATTATGCCATGTATAGTAATAACATAAAAATGCCACTCGAGACAAGCTTGATTACATATGTACATGTCAGTCTTGTTTACCCGAATATATCCCATCGTCCTCCACGTCTCGCACATTATTCAGCCGACACCTGTTTTCATATTTCCTGGGACGTCGCTTTTGACGATATCGGGTACACAATCCAATAACATATGCAGAATATGACAAAGACAAGCGGCAGGAAAACCCTGCTAAATCTGTCGATGCCGAGAGCCACGCAGAGGTAGTCCATTTGCTCGTTGCTGGAGTACATCAGCTCGGCCGTGGTGAGCACCTGGGTCTCCTGCCGCTTCAGGTAAGGACGGTAAATCTTGGAGCGCACTCTGTTCCTCGTCCTCGGTGGTTTCGATTTGTCGGTGGCTAAATTGTTCGCGTTTCCGTCTTCGACTTCGACGTTCTGTAAGCTGGACGACTTGTTGATCCACGCCGCGCCTTCCTGAAGGGGAGACGAATATATTGGCAACGTCAGAAAAGTTTGCTTAACACATGTGTTTCCCAAGACTGTCAAACTATATGTCAGTATATTGGCAAGCACGCAGGTACATATGTAAGTAAATATCCGGGAAGGTAGGTATGCGAGAAGTTAATATTGTTTGTATCTACCTGAAGGCCTTCGTATATCGCATGAAAGCATGAAAATATCTGTGAAGACCTGCACAGATTTCTACGTCAGCCTTTTTTTTCTATGTCTCTAACATACTTCTTACAACTGCCTCCGACACTGTACCAATCTACTGACGGTGACCGTGTACTTAGCGAACTGCTTGATTAATAACACATACCTACCAGCTTGTAAGTTACTAGCTACCATGGTAATAAGTTTACCAAACTACCCATCCCGTTATTGTCAGTATTTCTTGATATGAAAACTTTTAACTTCTGCTTTTAACTTCTGCTCGATGTAAATTTTTACGAAATATTCAAATTCTTATGATCACGGAGGCACAAGATTATGAAATCATTCATCTGGTGTATACATTAATTATTGCGACCGTCAATGCTAAGTGGGGTCAATTTTTCTGACAGTAAATTTTTCAAGTACTTTGTTGGTCTTTTGCTTGTGTTGAACCCTATGGACAAAATGAGGTTTTTCACCATCATGCTTTCGTGAAAATCAAAAAATTATTTTTTCTCCTATAAAATTAACAAATGATATAAATACTGGTTATTCTGAATGTTTCACGTCTGTTGATTTTCGGTTCTTTCTGCCTCTCTAATCTCAAATTCTGCATGATGGTCACCCTGGATTTTACTCTTTGTTGTGAAGGGAAATGAGTTAAAGTAATATCTTGAGTAAAATATAGAGCAAAAAGTTTTAAAACTTTTTGTTACAAGACCGCTATTATCATATGTTACCAGCATTCTTTCTTGAGTATTCCAACTTCATGATAATTTAAATTTCGACTTACCGTAGAATTGTCTTCACTTTCCTCTTTTATGGAGTCTCTCATTTTAATCGTTCTCCTGAACTCCCTTTTCTTTCTCCTCTCGGCGTACTGTCCCTTTTCAAAGGAGTATAAGTAGTAAACGACTGAGTATTCTAAGAGGGCGGCAAACACCAGGACTTGGCAGGCCACCATCCACACGTCAATCGCCTGGAGAAGAAAAGAGAACGGCAAGGGAAGGGCATTCAGAGGTCCGGTGATCACGTGACAACGTCTAAAAGGTGTGCCGATGCAAATGAATCAAATGACAAGTAATATAATTTTATTTGCATCATGGAAGGAAGTTCTTTTGAAAATGACCGACGATTTCGGTGCTCACTACATTCGAATTCGTAGCTGGAAGTTGATTTGGTTTCAAAGTTTAATTCATGCGTAAAGTATGCATCCAAGTCCTGACCTTATTCTTTTTTTAGAATAATTCAAAACTGCCCTTTCAAACAGTAGTCTATCTACACATAGGACTTGAACTGGTTGTTTGTTTTTATACCCACCGTTGCATACGCTACTTTTGGCAGTTGGCTTCGGAGCCAAGTAGCTTGCGTCACGAGTGCCAGCACGGTGGTGACGCCGAGCGCAACCCGAGCCGGAGCCGCTGAAATTTCAACCCATACCGAGAGCCAGGAAAGCGCCACCAAGAGGGAGCTCGGTATGTAGGCTTGAAGGACGTAGAAACCCAGACTTCTGATTAGTATGAAATTGACGCTGAGATTTGAGTAGTTTCCTGTGTGAGATGATAAATTATTCAATACATATTAAAAACTAGACAAGTTCTATTTCGTCTGGCACCCATGAAAGAGAACACAACATGGCCTAATTTCAGAGAAATGTGTCTCTCCTGACACATTATTTTGATACATCGATCGTTCGTTCATTCGTTTGTGAAGTGATTTATATTTGTCGTATTGTCAGCATTAAAGTCTCGGCTCATACCATGTTTATTGATTCATGAATATGCTATAATGACGGTACGTGTAATTTCCCCTGTTCTTTCAGATTCTGTATTTTGATATCTTAAATTGAATAATGCAATAAGCAAGTTGAGTTCGTTAGAAATACGCATGCGCATGTATGACTTAACCATAAACACCCGGCGAACATCATTTGCCCTAAAACTTACAAACTGTTCATTAAGCAGCATTTTTCATAAGATTATATGGCATGTTGCAATGCATCCTGGGTAATTTCTGTACATTTGAAGTAAAACCGCGTGCTTGAATTTCGACACTATAACAGTTAAATGCATTTTTTCCTCTTTTGATTACAATAGTGTGACGTTTGAAGGTTATAAGAAGAGTTAAATATAGAAAATAAGTAACCTCTTTTAAAAGTATGAAAATCAACCATAATTGAAATTGCTCCAACTAAAATTCTATTGGGAAGGTTTGCACAATGGTATATGTACTTCTTCATGTCATTCAGTTAAACTTTATAGATAATATCGCCACTTATTTATTTACATTGAACAACAAGTAAGCATCAAAATATGCAAAAATGGAAATAAAATGTACGTGAACAATGTGAAAATTTGACGATTTATAAAAACAAAAATAGTCACTATGTTAGACTATATATTTGTAATCTTTCTAATTTCATCCCTTGTAACGTGGCAGGCAAAACCTAGTTGGTGTATATGAATTATGCATGGCGGGGTAGAGGCAATGGCGTTTCACAAATAAATACATATTGATAATTAAATAGAAGACATATTTTGTTCAAATTCAGTACGTGGAGCACTATGGCCTAATTTTATCAACCCGAAAACACTTACAAAATCCGGAGAAAGAGGTCATGTTTTAAGAACTTAGGACAAGAAAACAGGTCTTGTGTTATTTCCGCCCATTTGTCTCGGTGACAATTTATCTATAGTGTCTTGCTCACTTCTCAATGTATTCAATATATACCCTGTGATTCGACGGGTCTTAACAAGGCTAGGTAGGTTGCTTTAAACTGCTTTGTTTCATCGTTTTGGAATAAAGACAATAATCACAATTACATCAAAATATTGAGCTCCATGAGCTCCAAACAGATATCGAAACTACATATGCCTAAAGAGAAAACTCGCCCTGCGCGCGGAAATGTTCAAGAATGATCATGATATCAAAATTCTTACCTGTGATGTACCTGGTTGAATTTGCCAAAAGTTCAATGTTGTCTATGGAGTACTGGGGCAAGGTTACGTTCTTGTCGATTTCAACGGGGTCGCTGCTGTTCCACCAGCTCAGAATCATCTCATCTTCACTGTAAGAATCTAAAGAATAGATTGCAAAATCACATCAATCATGTCATCGTTTAATCTCGGAAATACAATACGACTTGTGCGTTGAACGCATGCCTTCCGTCCTTGTGTAAACATACCCTCATGGATAAGACACTTCTAATACTTTTATTGGCGAACCTTTTGGCCTCCTCGTCGTTAATTCTCTTTCATCAACCGAACAGACGATGAAATGATATCTGCCCATGACAAACGAATGACGGACGCATACGTGTTTCGAAACCGTAATCCAATGTAGCAGGTCCTTTGAGACACTCGTACATTGCCGTTACTTTGATTTTGAACTGCTCACAAATAAACTTGAAAATTGGAACATATGAGTGATTGATCTTCATTCATTAGCATACACTAGGAAGTGAGGCCAACTATCGAAAGGTGGAAAATACTGATGTCGATTGGAAAACCTATTTGTACGTACACTTGAATTACAATATCTTTCTGTTTGTCTCTACAACACACACGCTCTCTCTCTCTCTCTCTCTCTCTCTCTCTCTCTCTCTCTCTCTCTCTCTCTCTCTCTCTCTCTCTCTCTCTCTCTCTCTCTCTCTCTCTCTCTCTCTCTCTCTCTCTCTCTCCTAAGTCTTTGAGCAATCAAAACGTCAATGCATTGAGCAGAAAATTGGCAGGGCTGTGCATTGGTAAGTGTCATTAGTCCCTCTATATGAAATGATTCATTCATTTATTCCGGAGGGAAATACAGAAAAACAAAGTAGCATGTGCATCGTAAATCCGTGATGAACGAGGGAATGGAGAAACGCTGCCTCCTCTGGGAACTTTAGGGCATCACCCTCCTGCAAACGCGTGCTAAAGCGTATCTGGATCGGGAGTTGATCGAACTTTTACTGATTATTGTTGGGTTCTGTATCCGCGTGTCGACATGCGTATTGGGACATATGCGCGTCCGTATTGATGGGGTCGCACCTGTCAGAACCGGTATGAAAGTACACCGAGGTTTCCCAGAGTAATTCAGGTCTGGAATTTGTCAATTTCCTATGAAACTGGGTCCTTCGTACTAAGAAAGGTTATTTCGGGATGAATTCATTCCTGCAAACAACTTTGTCAATTTAGACAGGTGAAAGACTTTTGTTCTAACTGTCCTAAATGAATCTATCAACCATACTCTTTTAAAATCAAGAGTAAAAATTGCTATTAGAGAAACAAATTACCTGAAGATTTAACGATATTTGAAATTCAAAATGGCCGCTAATCATGTGTATAAGCTTATCAATGCCTTGATTGAGGTGTGCTCCAATCAGCATCGTATATAAAAAAATAATAAAATATATAATAAAATTTTCGATTTTCGTAGAAATAAGACTATGAAAACTGTTCTTTATACCAACAGCTTAAAAATGCTCCCCATAAGTGATAGATTACAAAAGAATTGTAAAAGTTTTAAAATTTAAAAATCAAATACACATATCGAGGTTATGTTAACAAGCGAAATAGTTGGTGTTTCAACATGTTTTCTAGAGTAGAACAAGAACTTGCTTAAATGATGACAAAATCATAGAAGTTACAGCGACTGAGCTTTCAAGTGTCCATTCTTGTAACTTTCCTTATATTGCTATGGTAAGTGCGTCTTTAGTATAAACATGTAGCCTACAGGCGAGTGTCCTGTACATAAAGAAGGCAATAAACTATTTGAATGAAATTGCGTTCATTTGAAATTTATTGAATTGTCGCCGTTAAAAACGGATGCCTGAGGAAGCAACAACGGAACCCATAATAAAGTTTATGAAATTCTGAGACTCTTAATGTTGTAACGTTAACAGTATGTATGTATGTATGTATGTATGTATGTATGTATGTATGTATGTATGTATGTATGTATGTATGTATGTATGTATGTATGTATGTATGTATGTATGTATGTATGTATGTATGTATGTATGTATGTATGTATGTATACATCAAAGTCGATATCACCGTTGTTTTAACCGTTGTGACTGATATTGGCGCGGAACAAAGTGTATAGCCTAAGTGCTTGTTCCTTTTATTGACGTTTTCGTTGTCATCCACGAGACTGGGAAAATATGAATTCATTTCATTAAATGTGAAAACCTCAGAGAACAGAAGTCCGAGGTCATAATACCGTGACCGTGACCTGAAAGTGACCGCAGTAAAAACTAATCACATATGCCACACACAGGATAATTGACCTTAAATATTCGCAAGTTGTCAAAATATCAATGTACATGATCACGCACATGGCATTACTTCTATTCAGCTTAATCTAAAGTAAACCAATGTTAAAGGCCGGCCGGTCGGTAGCAAGTTAATGCACTTTATGAAGTGAATGACTTTACTCTCAAAAATAAGAATATAATGATGTCGAAATTTCGAAACATACATTCTTTTAGCAATATAGACATATCAATAATGTAATTTTTTGTCTGAGAAGTCTGATAAATTAAATAAAAATATAAGCCGATCAATCTTCAACACCTGGTCCAAATATCTATATACCATACCTATTATTCGTGACTCTATACACAGTGATACGATTATTAGTAACGGCCAAAAATGCAAAATATTTGGATTAATGGTGTATAAGGTCATTCTGGAGGTCAGGGGTAATATTTAAATAATAAAAGCACAATAGTAAGGGGCAGTGAATTTGGCACATTACGTGTGAATATTCTTGTCACTGAACATTTTATATGTATGTATATATGTATGTATGTATGTATGTATGTATGTATGTATGTATGTATGTATGTATGTATGTATGTATGTATGTATGTATGTATGTATGTATGTATGTATGTATGTATGTATGTATGTATGTATGTATGTATGTATGTATGTATGTATGTATGTATGTATGTATGTATGTATGTATGTATGTATGTATGTATGTATAACTGTATGTATGTATGTATAACTATACACACTGAAAGTAACTGAAATTAACATCACGATGCTGATTGGAGCACACCTAAATCAAGGCATTGATCGGACAACATAATAGCGTACTGATGACTTCGACAACAAGAATTTCATGTGTCGGGTCGATCAGAACCTACCGGCTACGCATAGCAGTAAAGTAAATCCCCGAAAAGAATATTGCAAACCCCCTCCAGGTAAAGTGATCAAGTCTCTTCAAATACCGCGCATGTTAATAATGAGATGATTCAGAATGAAGAGGGGTTTCACTCACAGGTCATTCACCCGCTACCTCGACTCTTTGAATCACTAAGAGTCAGACTCGTGTGGTTTACTATCAATTCCCCACGTACACATCGTGGTGTGCCGCGCCGCCCGTCATTCATCATGGATTCTGATTTGGACATCTCCCGGCCTCCTCTGAGCAGTTGATTCATGCGTTTTGTAATATCCTGTATTGTGGGCAGATGCGATTCTCGGCGGGGGTCTTACATTACCTAATCAACGCCGTGCATAGAATTGTGATTTTTTTACCTGAGATGCCATCAAATTGCAAAACTCGCCACGTTGTCGGTAATGAAACTATTTCCCTCAACTGTTTGGAGCAGTAGTTTGTATTGGCACGTCAAAGCGTAGTCATTAATTTGATATTTCACTCAACAATGGACAATTCTTCCACTCAAGTAACTTTGTCTCAATCACATATTGTACAATTGTTTATTCTGACAAATAAACATGCAATACATATGTGGTAAATAACGCGTGTTTTAACGTTTTCTCTCATTGAAACGCTATGGACTAGCCGAAACTAAGACAGACACATATAGCAAAGGTAGTAATTTGGGGTCCTAGGAGCGAGACGAAGCAAAAACAAGTATGATTCCAAATTTTCTTCCATCAAACGACAGGGCGTCATGCGGTAGTTGCTATTCATAGTCAGTATATAAAATATAATAACTTAAACACAATTATTTTATTATTGGATTGTTTGCAGACTTGACTTTCATGGTCCCAGTTCGTATTACACTCTCCCGAGTTTTCCTTTGTTTGTTTACATGTAATATTCTGTTTTGACTCTTTTTGTAACTTTCTCTAATATTCGGCAAGGGTACCGGTGGGGAGGGGGTAGTAAGTCTGTCTGTCTCTGTTTGTCTCTGTTCCTCTCTCATGGTTTTGTGAAGGTGTGGAAACGTATTGCGGTATACTCACATGATTCAACTTGCATATTGCACGCCTGTTCGTCCATCGGGAACTTGCCGAGGTACATGTAACAGGACAAGACCATACTCAGCCTGCAGGTACAAACGTAACAACGTTTTATATTCAGTGTTCGATATAAGATAATATACATCTGAAATAATGGAATGTTCACAGGCTCGGGTTCACGCCCGGCTAAGACTTGAAGACACAATTGTTAATTTACTACATAAAGATGCAGAAACAGTTTGTTTCGGAACATCTCGACTATCTCATCGTGAAAAATAGTAATGTTTTCGACCGTACACACACTGATAGCACGTTCCTATAATTTAGAACTCACACCACTGTAGCGACGGGATGACAGATAGCAAAAGATAGCAAGATACTTCGTGCACGCGTATTACTTTTTTCAAGCCGACCTTTCACTTTTTTGGAGTCTGAAGCGGAACGCTGTAGATCACCAAATTGCCGAAAAAGATTTGTTCGTGAAGACTGATTTGAAAAGAGATTATTCATATTGAACTGAATTTAAGATTAAAAACATGAAAATATGGATTGCTTGTGACAATAACATGCTGGGGTATCTCGACGTAAATGTACACCGTGTGTGTCTGAGTATGTTAGTTCGTCCGTCTGTCTTCTGTCCCTCTCTCTCACACACAAAAACACGCACGCATTCTCTTATCTCTTTATCCCTCCCTCCCTCCCCCCTCTCTATCCCTCTCTTTGTCTCTCCATCTCTGTCTCTGTATCTCTGTCTCTCTTTCTGTCTGTCTGTCTGTCTGTCTGTCTGTCTCTCTCTCTCTCTCTCTCTCTCTCTCTCTCTCTCTCTCTCTCTCTCTCTCTCTCTCTCTCTCTCTCTCTCTCTCTCTCTCTCTCTCTCTCTCTCTCTCTCTCTCTCTCTCTCATAACGTTACACGTGTGATCGATACACCAAACTGTCTCGTACTCTTTTACTCTATCTTGTAAGCGGCCACTTGAAATCAATCGACAAAAAATCTTAAATTTAGTTCAATATGAATAATCTCTCCTCAAATCAGTCTTCACGAAAAAATCTTTTTCAGCAGTTTGGTGATCTATAGCGTTCCGCTTCAGACTCCAAAAAAGTGAAAGGTCGGCTTGAAAAAAGTAATCCGAGTGCAGTATCTTGTAATATTTGCCTTCAGATATTGAACAACTTTTATCGGTATGTCGGCGTGCAATACGATCTGTGTTAGTACTTCAACACTGATTTCGACCTTAAAAGCCAGACGACATTCCTTGGACTTCGTCTTGCAAATGTCGACGTCTGTGATATCATTGGTGATGAGAGACAGACTACGGGCATACATGATCAACACAGCTGTTGTCTAGCTCGTCGTACAGCTGTACCATGGGGGGAAGGGGTTAATATGTGACACTAGTTTTTCTCAACACGTTCTCTAATCGTGACGGCCGTTGGGGAAATTCGATTTGCCGTATTCAGGTTACTCAGACTGACAAACGCGTTGATTAAACACGTCGCTTTTTAGTCCCTGAGAGCCTAGAGCCACATTGTGTGTGACTGAATGTCAGGGGAGCCACGCTTTTCAGGCCAAGCACATAGCCTAACCTATACTTCGAAGGGCGACCGCGCATTTCCAAGGGAATCGACACTGGCGTGTTGACATAAAGCATATGAAACATTTTTGTATTCCTTCGTCGAAGTTCACGTAGGACACTCTTCTCGCTCTAATAAGCGTACGCGGGAATACCCGAGGGTAATTCGATGACGGATCCTCGTAAAAATATCGTATTTTGTATGTGAATATAATGTATGTTGGCAGATATTAATATTACATATATATCAATTAACATTATATGTTGATGTGTCTACGTATAATTAGCATGATGAGCATGATATATACGTATAATATATGTATACAGACACAACACACACATAAATAAATATATATAAATGAACAACATATATATATATATATATATATATATATATATATATATATATATATATATATATATATATATATATATATATATATATATACACGCACACATACACACACACAAGCAGGTACACACATACCTCTCTCTTATTACCAATAACAGAGTTTCTATGATTTGAAAAATATGGATTCACTACATTTCGATGTAATATACAATACGTTAGAACCTTCAGTTATTTAAAACTATGATTCCGTGACTTGTGAACTATTGCTGACCTTAAACTGTAGAGGACGTCTCCGTTGGGATAGATCCGTAGAAGGAGATTGTCTTTAGGCGCCTGATGAAGTTTGATCTCTTTGGCGTTTGTGAAGAAAAGATCGGGTACCCACACCAGTTCTAAGATATCGCCGCCGCTGAACACGATGGATTTGGAGGCGTTGTGACACAGACGGGGATCGTTCCACGCTTGCCGCAGAAATATTGTTACCTCGTAATCCTGGCGTATAGAAGTGACTTAACGTTATATATTTGCCTCGAATGGTGTTTCAAATACACAGCACAGCTGGCAACGTGATGTTTCAAATATTTTGTCATTCTATTAAGTTTGAAAAATTATCCAACTTATACGATCGGTGCGAACTTAATCAACTTATATGAAGCAGCCATTGTTTCAACAAAGTTATAATCAACCGGCAGGTTTTTGTTGAGCATACTCGATGGCTTATAATTGGCGGGATGGTAAGTTTCAACAGGAACTAATAACATGCATAGAATAGAGTGACAAAATATTATCAATTATTCTTTAAATTGCATTATCTGAAAAAACAGAAAAACGGCAGCACTTTGCGTAGATCTTGTGTGACATTTTGGTACCATGCTTCTTGCATTATTTACAAGATAACCTTTGATGATGAATAAGCGAATTTAAATGCTAGTTCAATCGGCAGACTATTTAAATATGAAATCGTGTGACTTGCTTACAGATAACGTAAAAAATTAATCTACATAGCGGCGATACCATGCACCTACAATGATGACATAACATGTCAACGTTGCAGCTATCAAGAAAAAATCCACCTTCGCCGATTGTCGACGGTCCACTTACATTACGATGCGTTAAATAATAAACTCTTCACAAAAGAGTATTTGCCCATCCGGTTATTCTATTTACTGGATCCTGAATGTCATATTCTAAATTCACGAGTAATAAGATGGTTCGTGTATTATTCATGCTCATTTCCTATGTAAAGTTCGCAATCGCGTGTGTCAACATTTTACGAATTGATGAAATTAAATCAAAATGTGCTTACCATACTACTTTCTGACACAGAGTCAAAGCTATTAATGTTGATGTTGCATGTCACCTCCGTGGGTTTTCCTGTTACGGATGACAGAAACACGTTATTTCAACGCAAAGTCATTTGTAGCGTTTATCTGATTGTATTGGTTTTCATATATCTTTATTGCGTTCATGTTTAGTCGTTCCTATTCACATATCTTTCGACCCTTTTTTATTTACAGATTCAATTTGCAGCTTAACTTATAAAGGTCAGGTAAAAGTTCTCCTATCACCTACCGGAAGTCGTCGGACGAATCTTACTCGTGTATGAATTGACCAAGTCTTTCAGCAGACGCAGATCTTCTGTATGACCATCCTCCTTTGATCTGGGGAGACAAATTAGACATTTTGTTACCTTCAATCTATGAGAAAGTTCACTCTACTGGGAGTTCAAAGCTACATTTACGATTAATTACTTCAATCGACGCATGAAAATTCTTTCACTTTAAATCTTTTGGATTTAAACTTTCAAAACCGAATCGCATGCATTTTCGTCCTTGCTATATACGCACACATACACTTACACGTATTTGCAAATTACGAATTCGGCCAGGCTTATGCTCTTGCCAAAGCGATTAAGACCAGATCGAATACTGGTCCACAAATGCACACAGATTATTAAGGCTTGCAAGATACATGCAGCGCGTAGTGTGTGCGGTACAGGGCTATACTACATGCTTGCAGCTGGGCATCATATTGATTCAAAACAGCCAGTTACTTTCACATGCTACAGCAGAAGGTGGGTAGAGAGAATATACAAACATGCGATCTGTGACTTTATGTACGGAGTAGAGAGTTTACATAAAACTAAAATCAAGGATAGCCAGGGAAGTGTTTTTTTTGTTTCTGGAAATCAGGCCATGTTATTTCAATGCGAGATCTTAGGTCAGCCAAAGGGACCGGCTCGTAAGCGCAAAGCTTTGGGCACTGCATGTAGATAATGCTTCGGGAATTAAGGCGAGAGAATGGTTGGACCGTCCTACCTTGTTAATTAGAATCTAACTCAAATACTCAAGCATAGGCTGCTGGCATGGATTTTTAGGATTGTGTTAGTTTAAGAGCAGAGGATGGACAAGGGAAGGAGCACAAAGCAAAACCGGCGCAACTGCTACATAACCCTGGTTTGTTATATGAACCAAGAAAACGTACAAGTATGGATATTTTCAGTTCTTTGCTTTGTCAGGTGATTACTTGATTTCTTTTAGATAGTATGTATATATATATATATATATATATATATATATATATATATATATATATATATATATATATATATATATATATATATATATATATATATATCTGAAAGAAGACATTATCTGAAGAGTATGAAAGTACAATCATGGCCAAACATATCGACGGGTTTAATTCATAAGAAAGTGAAAGGCATGAAAGGGAAGCTATTTGGCAATTCTAACTTAGACAACACTTTATGAAGTTTATGACGAGAAAGGATGATAATGATTGTACATTTAAGACAATCAAAAGTGTAAGTAATGCATTGTAGAACAACGCCAATCCTTATTGTGTATTGATGGATGAAAACACTGTATATGATATGTGTATATGGAATCTGATCAGTCATTCATTAAGCAAGCAGGCACTTTGTCAAAGCCGCACGATACACTGATACCTCGTTGGTATAACCAACTGCGTGCAACATACGCATGTGCCACAACGGTCAGAGGTCGGTCACACCAAAATGGCCGACACTGCGCCCATGAAGCGCGCGAGTGCGAATTCAACATGGCCGACCCCTGACGTTGGTGCTTACCCTGAAAACAAGGTCGAGGCCGTGTCTAAATAATTAGGTACAATTGTCTCTGAATTGCCCATACAATGGGAAACTCCCATACTCCTGAGTCGACCTGCTCGCCCATACCCCCTGTCGAAAGAAAACGTTACAATTATGAACTGTAAACGGTCAAGTCAACCCTTATTAGATGTAATCGTACTTATGTAATTACTCAAAGTTCCGAATTCGATCTCTTTTTGCATCAAAGTCCTTTCGGTTTACAGATTACAGACTTTGCAATATGTATCACACATATTCATCAATCGGGTCCGTACCGTATGCTTACCTAGTAGGCCTATATGCACTTTTTATATGCATGCCGTTGCAGGAAAGATATTTTTCAATCAGTAATATTAGTGAAAAATCTTTATTTGTACTTCAAGGGAAAGATCAAATGATTAAAAAAATTAGAATATATGAACATACGTGATGGAGAAATCTCTATAATTATCATTTGGGGTATTACAACCTTATAGCCTTTAAATTGGACGCATGACCATTGCATAAAATTATCGTCGGTCAAGCGAACAATGTATAGACACGTCGTGTTTAGCAAGCAATGAAATATAGCCAGAACCTGTACTTTGTACGACGTGGAGATTCACTGCATAAAAAATAAATTGAAATAGACCTACAAGAAAATTCAGCTAACTAAATCTTATTAGCAGGTTTTGCATAACCTTAACTGTCCATTTTTATTGTTTATCGCCAAGGCGTTATTTACTTAAATAGGCGCGAAAAAGTGCCAACTTTGCTTAATTTCCCGAGTTTTCTTTTCGCAACATAGAGAAAGAAGAACGGTTCATCGCTTCGTGTGAGAACGAGCCGGATAAATGTCTATAGAAAAAGAGGCTTTCGAGTGTATGAGCACAATATTTTAATAATATAGTAATGTAACTTCCAGTTCTTCGTTCTGATATGTAAGTAGTCTCTTTGAAGTTTCTCGGGCCACAATAAAACAAAAATACTGATAGGAAATAACCGTCAGTATCATTGAAAATTCATTCCATGAAAGCGGAATCGAACGAACGCATGAAGGAAAGAAAAAAAAGCGAAAGGATCTTACTCTCTTTTGAGTCGTCAAATGCCTGATTGTGATAAACCTTAAGTAAATCGTAAAAAGTGGTTACTATACCAGCGTATTGCCGATTAACTATTCGCATAAGTCACCTTTACTCCAATACGATGATCGTAGGGTTTTGTACCTAAACAGTTATGGAGAACTAACCAACAGCTATGAAGGGTAACAATACTGTCAGAAAGGCGTCACAGTATACTTTTCAATGCACTGTTGTAAATGCATAAAAATACACGAGCATGGCCTTTGATAACTCATTGTTTTTGTATTCACATTAATTCACATAAGAATTCATGAAAGTAAGAAGAGTACCCTATAATGCACGATTAAAAGGACCGTTGGGAATTGCTTTCCAGGAGAAAATTATTTTGCCTCATCTTACATTGAACAAATGACATGATTTGTGGGACGAGTCGATGAAATACTTGTCATAAGACATTATAGAACAGATAAGCATTTATTTGCTTTGTGCAGGTAACTTCTTAACATCCTGTTGCCGAAAAGGCGATCGCCTTCCCTTGGAAAATGTATTTTCATGATGTCTGGTCATTGACGAACAATGATGCACTAATGATATCGTGCCTTAAACGTTTTAAGGAGCTCATCGAAGGTGGCGACGGAGTCGGATTGTCCCAGGGTCAGAATCTGCCCTCTTGCGATTCTAGAATTTTTGGCATGACGACCTTACTTCAATGTTTTGCCAAATACATATACGACTGGAATTCTCATTAACTAACAAGCGAATGCCACGGAAGTCGCCACTGTTTTAACTCCTTCATCAAAAGTAAAAAGAATCCTAATGCAATATTTATGTCACAGTTGTATTCTGTAACTCGAGCGGCATCTGTAAAAACAGAACTGCAGTAGGCTGGGATAGTACTATTCAGGGTTGACACACTTAAACTGGACATTGAGCATCGGGCGAAGTTAAGCGTATGATATATACTTTTTCTACGCTACCGTACCCTTGACGATAACACAGTATCTAAGGACATTGAGAGCTCGTGAAACATTACACGTACAAAAGACTTTGCTTCGTAGGGTATGCTGCTTTTAGGGCTAGATCTGACCCTCTTGGCTTACTATAGGGGTTGCATTCTAGTAAGAGAGCTCACGACAGATGGCAGAGCCTATATGATGAAAACAAATCATTGCGAAGCACTAACAGTTTCGGTAAAACGTGATCTTTATCGTTGTAATTTAATAGATTGCCTGTTACTGGCTGTTATTCATGCTCCATTGTACCAAGCAGGCCAGGCCCAGAAAAGTGCTAGTTTTGACACTTTTTGGGAGACACAACTCAAATCTCGTACCAGCAATATTTGTTAAACATCGACGGTGGCGAATAATATCGTGCGATTATAAAGACCCATTAAGGCGGGGACAGTAACATTTATTTATATTTTGTGCGTGAATTCTGCATGTGTAAAATTGATTTACTATGTTTTCCCGCAAGATCTTGCTAATTTTAGCACTTGTTTGGACAAATTGTTTTGGATCATGACAATTAATGGGATAGAGTGCACAAGATGGTTTACGCCGAAAGAATGATTTAAAGTAGTTAGTACATATTTCTCTCTATGGTCTGCGTGCCGTGAAAACCGTTTTGAAACTTTCGGCTATATATTTGACTGTACTATGGGCTAACCCTCAACCCAAATTGCATAAACAGCATAAACAGATCATTGATAATTCCAAAGAAACGCCGTCGTGCACAGATAATAGCTTCGTCTACGACGAAGAAGAAAAGGGATCCGAAATTGTCATTCAAGTTAAAAGTGAAGAGAAATAATTATTCTTTGCTTACTGTCACATATAAGTTTACCGACGACACTATATTGAACAAATGTTACAGTGATAATTTTGTATCTTCAGCTTTAAAGTAATCGATTAACTAGAATTCAAAAATTAAAAAGTTGTCATTACTGACAGCTTTTAGAGACACTGCTCGAAAGCTGGAGGTTAGGTTGCAAACGAATTGCCACATTAAATGATAGTCATCTTCTCAACCGTACGTACACGCATGAAATATCCACGTCAAAAGCAGGTCTGTTATGTCATATGACATAACCTCAGTCTCTAAATAAACAAATGAAAATAATTTGTTTCAGATGTTAAAACATAGCTTATTATTGCAAGTTTAATTTGAGTGTTTGTCTTTTCGCTATCTTCTAAAGAGTCAAAATTCCAAAACGAACAGCGACTGTTAGAGATAACATTATTTGGCATGGTGGAAGCTTCGTGTAACAAATCGCAAACTTGAAAAACGAGGTCAGTGTAACATGTTTCTCTAATTAGCGCTCAAAATCATGAAAGACACCAAACAACCATTCCACACCGTATTTCAAGCACCAACAGGTCATACAGGTCTTGCAGCTTGCCTGTGAACAATTGCACGGTCATCACACACGTTTTGCCAAAGCAGAATGTGCTGATAAGCCAGATATCTAAGTCGCCGACTCATTTAATCACCGGTTAGAAAACACGGAAGTCTCTCGGGTCTTAGGAAAGAAATATCACTATTTGTTGAAGAAAAGCATACCTAGGGTCGTGGTCTTGGTTAAGACGGATCACTATGGCCAGAACACGGGGGAGGGGGCAGTCAATGACGTCTTTCGAGTAAACAAAAAGGCAATTGCCCGCTATTTTACCTAAGACCATAATGACTTCCTGTTTTTCTAAACAACGGTTGAATGAAGCGGTAACTCTAATGTGTAGCTTATTAACACATTCTGCATGTACTTAAAAAACCCATGTGTGATGAACATATATATATATATATATATATATATATATATATATATATATATATATATATATATATATATATATATATATATATATATATATATATATTATTAATGCATATCAGTCAAATACTTTATATATATACATTTTATTCATATATATACACACACACACATATATATATTTATACCACACACACACACACACACCACATATATATATATATATATATATATATATATATATATATATATATATATATATATATATATATATATAATGTATATTAGTCAAATATACAAAATGTAAATGTGTAACACGGCGAAATTAAAGAATGATATGATATGTGAAACAGATCGTAGGTGAAATTCAAATCTTGAAGCAATCAGCGCCCAATTTTTTTCGAGACACTAGTCGGCAATGCTTCGGTTGTCATGGCAACAAGTTGAAAGTTCCAATGATTAAATTGACCACTTTTTGTTGAAAGCGAAGGATACTTGCATGACATACTTGCTGAATGACGATGGTGTGTTCACTTTTCGCCTCGCAGCACCATCGTGTCGAAGAAGCGGCGCGCGTTTGTACTGATAGTCGGGTAGTATTTGATGAGTGACTCGTGACGGTAGCTCTCAGGTATGTGACTAATAGTATGTATAATGTCTTGTCCGTAAAAGCTTTCCCGCGGAATGTGAAGGCAAAATGTATGAATAAATACATTTTCTTTGAGCGTGGAACTTTTTTTGCAACATTTGATGGCACATCAAGCAAAATGAGGCAACAACAAAACGCATTTGAAAGGTTCACATATCTGTAAATGCCATCGTACTTCAAATAGAACGAAAAAAGGACGGGCGAACCTTTTAATAACAAACTATATATGTCTGCATCGACATGTAATCTGATCTATTTTGCACAAAACAATCACATACATGTATGTGACAGAAAAATAGGTCTCGACTCCTTATCACCTTTACATAAGCTGTCTCGATCTGATAGAAATGAACAAATATTTTGTTGCACAATGAGACGATATTTATTATTTCATGCCATTTCTAATATGACCCTGACATATATATCAACTCATCCCAGTGTGCATTGGGAGTTAGCGATTCTGTTTTGACAGCAAAGTAGGATATTTCTTTGGCTATATGCATTTCTATTTACATAAAGTACATAGCAACTAGAAATAATTGATCCATATTACTAGGGCTGATGTAAGACAGTATTTACACGTGCGGTACTTTGAAAAATTTTGATTCCAGGAAAAGGGTTAATTACGACGTATCGACAGTTGAAGTATACACGGTTCATCTAGACATATATATCAGCCGCCTATAGGCTGTATTGATTTAAAACACATTTACTGTGGTTACAAGTAAGAGCTTGTGCATTGGAACATATGTATATTTGCTAACACAGCCGCCAGCCTTGTTTGAACAGGTCACTCTTTACACTGCTCTTGAAGTGCTTAGTTGTGACAGAGAGAACTCGACTCTTGTCGACCCTTAGAGTAAATCCTTGTCGAGGCACCCGGGTGGCTGTCAGGCTCTATCTCCAAATTGTTTCACTGACAATGGGAAGGAAGCAGAGTGAAAGGCAAAAAATCAGCAGCGATGAAAAGCAGAGCGATCTCACTGTAATGAATGGGGAATATAATAACTCCGTCATTTATTCCGCGCGGGATACGAACATCACGTGACTTTTTTTTACATTAAGTCACTATTGTGAGTGCATAGAAAGCTTACGGTCTACAGAGTTCAGGGTGCATGGAAGTGGCACTCTTAATGAATAGATAGCTGTCAACATGATTTTTACTGAATGACAGTATTAATAGACGCTGTTATTGTCGCTGAAATATTCACTTCTCTCGCCGGATTGGCCCTCTTCAATTTCAAGAACGATGTTAAAGTCAATAAATTTGTAAATTTAGCCCTTCCTGGGTGCGTAACGGCCACTGCAAGGGGGCCTTGGCTTTTAAATCTATGAAATATACAAGGCCTTGCCCTTGTCGCGATATCATACAAATTGGCTGTACCGAATCTTGAAGTTCGCTTAATGATCCTAGTAGATTACGCTTTCCATGCAGAGAGCCAACTTTATTAGATGATATGCTACCCAGCTCAAAGCGGATCTCACTGGAACGAGTTGTCAGGGATGTGGATTAAGGCTTATTCAATCATTTGAGTCCTTTGTCAGGCGGAATGGATAAATCATTTCCGCGAAAATTAACCTTTTACGAGCATTTAGGTCAGGTTGGTTAGTAAATGAACAGTTTATTGGCTCACGGATTACTCGTTAACGAAAGCTTACTATGCGAACGTACAAAACTACCTGGAATTTTTGCGTTGATATTTTGAATACAAATGGCTGCATCCTATTTATGTCTTTATGGAGTGGAAAGGCGTATCTAAATTGCGTCTAAAAGCTGGTTACCCGCAATATTATTGTTTAATAAGTCACGATTATTGTGACAATATCCGCTACTGAGGCAACTTCGCCATCGTTCAGAGCGCCATCAATAAAGTGAAGATATTCAATGTTAAAAGATGTTTTTGCTATTCGCCTTGTACATGTACGAAAGCAGCAGCAGATATAAGGAGCAGGGTATATCACGTGGTAATGTATGAGAATATGTCAATGGGGCCATTTCCAACGATTCGCGTACATTTGTGGATGCAATCATGAGAAATGTTAGTAAGAACAAAAAGACGTCTTTTCCAAACGGAATATCGGGAATACAAAATTTATAATGAGCGCGCATTTCATTCTGAATCAAATCGTCCCGCCGCAACTTGTCTAAAGATAGCAAGTTTCTGTTAAACAAAGCCATTAACCGGATCACATCGTTCAAAAACGGTAACATCCATGCGACCCATTCCGTTTTAACATTTACAAGGAAGAAAGAATCAGTGTTTTATATTATATATATGTATATATATATATATATATATATATATATATATATATATATATATATATATATATATATATATATATATATATATATATATATATATATATATATATATATATATATATATATATATATATATATATATATATATACATATATATAAGTATACAGTGCTCGGGTCTGTAACCATTGTAGATGAAATCCATATATATATATATATATATATATATATATATATATATATATATATATATATATATATATATATATATATATATATTTTCATTTCATCTACAATGGTTACAGACTCTTGCGACAGCGAAAAAACACTGAGGAGCAGTATCTATGCATATCGTCGCAGGTGTGCTGCAATTTATTACCTTCAACAGTTTCCGGCTTTAGTTATTTAAGTACATGAAAATCGCTTATTGATCATTGTGACTCTTGCCATTTTCCATCAGCAAAGTATCGTGGACTTTGTTCTGTATCTTCTCAAAAAAAAACTGGTGAATGATAGTTGCAACTTATCTTCCAAATGGAACAGATAAAGTAGTTATATCATAAATTACCATCTCTGCCAGTATGAGCCAATGATTTTTCGGTTATACTACAGTGAACGAAAGGAAGACACTACACAATGCAAGCTATGGGTATTTTTTGATACAATGTATATCGGGTGATTTAAGGAAGGTATTTCATTTTATCGGCCTACTAAACCATTAATTCGACCGACTTCGTCCTGTTTTGTAAATCGTAAGCACAAGGTCGTGTTATTTTGAAAGCAAAATATCCATTTTCGACATGATTGCAATAGTGCACGATAATCTTCACATTGATAAACCCAAAACATCTGATAGTCTTTGCGGATTGAATTTTTTCATTTCCGAAAATATAATAATGGTCAACACAAGCACTCTTGTACTTTAAACCAGGGAGTACGAAGGAATTCTGAATCAACTTAATGGTAGCATGATACAGTGTAGAGGCGCGCATTTTTATTTCTGGACCCCTAGAATACTGCCAATCGACACAATGAGCAAATGGGCAACAGTTATTAAACTTTAGTTTTTGATGCACTTATTACTATAAAGTGGTTCGCATAAACTTTTATTTATTTATTTATTTATTTATTTATTTATTTATTTATTTATTTATTTATTTATTTATTTATTTTTTTATTTTTTATTTATCATATTCATTGCTTCGTGGTCAATTTATTAATAAGTACAAGTCGCAAATTTATTGGGTCCAGTCTACAGTAGGGCTAGTTTTAAATTCTGCAAGTGACAAGCTGTACATACACGCTCATGTTCTTTTGAAAGCGTACTTTTAACAATGCCGTGGACTCATCTCATCATCAATCGATTTTTGCAAACGTCTTGCGATCCAAATGGTGCAAAACCCACGGTGAATGACTCTCGGTGGCATAGTCAGGGTTTTAAAAAGCCGTCTTAAATTACAGCAGACTCGGTGCCGGTCGAATTCTACTTAATCATCGTGCACGAACTTGCACTGAGTCGCGATATGGTGTGAAAATACTCATCTTTCAAGACTTATTGCTACTAATTTGTCGGTTTTGCATTCGGAGTAAGGTACCATGTCTCACTCAGTAGTCGCCGCAGGGCGATTGAATGATCATGCGTCGATACCAGTTGGTACAAAATCGTAATTCAACGTGGTGGGGACTCGTCGTGTTAAGCGACGGATTCTGTCCGATAAAGTGAATACAGTGTAAGCTGTTAAAAATGAAACACGTGACGGTACAAAGATTATGTCAGTAAAAAGAAAATCGCTCGATAGAAAGCCAGAACCTTATGTTTTGTTCTTCAGCGTTGTTATTCCTATACGATTGATACACGAGCTGTCCAGGCCAGTTAAAGAACTTGAAAAATTCGTCCTTGTAAACATAATAAACGTTCACTTACCCGATACGTACAGGATAATGGGCGAGCAAAACACACATTGTGATCAGTAATTTTGCGTTCATCTTTGTGTAAGATATTGTTAAACTTCCTCCTGCCTACATACAGCAGACTCGACGAGCAGATGTATATGAACTCAGAGCCCGGGGAGAGTTCCTCTGGCACGCGGGGATGCACGCGTGATACTGGATCGTCCGGGAAAATTCAGTCGAACACGCAAACAACGCCACGATTCAGTCAGCGAGCTGCTGCTGGTGTTAACATGGTGTAGATCCGTGTATGACCTGCAACGATATAGATGTAGATATAGAGGATGCGTGTTACAATTGTGCTGGAGTATCCACACGGCTGCAACAGTTCCACTCCAACGCCTCGGTACGTCTGTGTACGCTTAGGTAGCTGGGAAACGGTTCACAGTTCTTTTTGTGCCAAATAAAATCCGGTCATCTTGATTCTGCCGCTACATCAGAGTGAACAGTGATGGAGGCGTGAATTGCAACGTGTAACTAGCACACAAGCCAATGGCTGCGAAAAGATAAATCAGATCTGGATTTTTTCACACAGCGCGCCTTTTCTCCTGATGACCTCAATACTAGCGTGTAATCGCGCGTACGTAAACCAGGAAGAGACTCGATTGACGTGTTTGTGTGTGCGTATACATGTTTGTTTGTTTGTTTGTTTGAATGTTTGTATGCTTGTTTTGCTCCGCATCAACAAGTTGCGAAACCCATCAGTCTACACCAAGCCTTGTTGATCTGAAAAGGGCAATAGTGACGTACGGCCGTGACCCAACACTACGTACAGCTTACATTATTCACCCTGACCGCTCACTGTTGCTGAACCGTACCTCTCGCTGAGCTGATCACCTACTAGCGTCATTTTTTACTTCAAATCATGTCCGCAGGTCTTGTACCTACACGCCAGTAATCATTAATTACCCTTGATATCAGCTTGTGGTCCACTTTAAAAACCAGTTAGGACACTGACAGTGCGTGATTCAACGCAGGCAACGAATCTCGCAGTACGGCGCGAGACTACAGAACATACGAGACAAAAATTCCAAAAAAACCGATCAATCATAGAGGACTTCTTGCGCGATCCATTCCCAATACCTTTGCTTAGAGAAGTGCAATAAATCTACAACAAGCGCAATTTATTACATATTGTTTTTAATAACAGACAGAAAATTTCAGAATATCTGGATTCGTTCACGGGCTCTATCTTGACCTCATATGACTGTCTGGCATTGAGTATCTCACTTTCCATGATCATTGAACAAGGACTAATATAGCATGTTAACGTGACATAACTTCTAAATTTAGTTTCAATATTTATATATGCACGCAAAGGCAGAATAACCTCACCTCGCCGGCCATCGACACAGAAATGTGGGACACCCATTTTTAAACACTTCTATATTCTCTCGATAGGTCAAACTCAGTCGTTCCAGAATAAATTATATTTGAACTATAAAGCAAAGATTGTGTCAGAAAAAATGATCTTTCTATGAAAACGATGTTCTCGGGGAAATGGACACGTGATGTGACCAGAGCGACGGTTTCGATAGGAAATAACTCAATCTGTACCAGAAGGTATTATACGAATAATAGTTGCTCTCAAATCCGCCATCGGCGCACCGTTTTCCGCTTGATTGAGCGAGATTTCATTTACTGGCATCTGAAAGGGAAATGTAAGGCCTAGCCCAGTTCAACTGCTCTGATATGGGTGAGCTGAAGGTTAAAGACGGATTGGTGCGAACACCGACGTATGCTCCGTCGACATTGCACCAGATTGACGGCCGGCTGGACAGACAATGTTAATGTCTGTACTTCGGGTTATTGTAAAACAAACTGTAGCGCCTGATCCTCTAGCGGAGTGACGTCATAAGCGGGATCCAGGGGGATAACATTCCGTATGATATATTCCAGAGAAACATCAGTCACGCAGATCTATGGCTCTTTGGGTGTGCATTTCCAAGTTTTTTTGTAATCACTGGCATTTGCTGTTAATATCGGTACCAGAACGTTACAGCTATATGCCGCTAACCGTCCGTCGTTGTCTGCGAAAAATGTCTGTTTTTTTTTAATTCATGCATTCAATACCTAAAATAGACATATGGAAGACATGATTATAAGAAAAAGTCATCAGCATGTTTAATTTTTGAATAATTTTATTCCCTCCCCCTCCGAGAAATTTAATCACTTGAGATTTGGATACTTAGGCCTATTTAGCATTGCCCATTTTGTATTCCTGCGTTTATCAAACGATCAATTTTTAGCGACGTCTGTAAGAAAGAATATTCACACTCTTCCAACTTTCTCAGTGGGTAATTAACTTCCTGACCGACGCCAAATTTCTCTTTTTAAGGTAGTATGCGCCTCGAAAGTGAAGGACTTAAACTTTTGCTCCAACTTTACCAAAGAAAACTTTAAACCATTGTCTTACCAAATCAAGAATAAAAATCAGGGATCACCGTGCAAAGTTTGGCACTGGAGAAATTAATTACCTAACATTTACCGATATTTGGAATTCAAAATGGCCGCCATCCCTGTCTTGACTCTATGGGGTAAACAAAATTTTCGATTTTCCATAAACAAAGACTGTGATTTTTTTTTCTGTAAAATGAGCCACTGAAAGTAGTTGATCGGAAAAGAATTGTAAAATCGTTGAGAGTTCAATTATCTGTCCCCTAGGAAACCTTAATGGAAGTAAACATATTAGGTAAAACCAATCAATTTTTGAAAAAAAAACACTGCTATTGTTCAAATTTTAATTTCCCCCGTGTATTGGCGGTCATCGGCAGAGTCTGCTATTGGTATGTGCCTATGAATGGTCTTGATTTATGCCAACCTAAAAGGCAGCGGAGAGACTTAATGAAATTTGATCCGGTGAATGTTTTAATTAACTGCAATCTGCCCTTCATTAACTAAAGTTGATAAAGTGGTCAGAATTAGCTACCAATTGCAGATGCTTGATATGTGGGCTGACCTTAATAATAGGCGTAAATCTCTCAGGGAGAACTGAACCAATATTTAAAAATTATGCCAGTTGTCATGATTAAATTAGTAAGCTTACATTGAAATTGATTGACCTGTTATTTGAAGTATATCCTAACTATCAGAATTCACAATTACTATAGCTGTTAACCAGGAGTCACGATGCGCATCCGGGTCAATACTGACAAAGCATGTAAATTACGTGTTCCAAGCAAAGTCAAGCCATGATGCATTGCATAATTAATGAATCGAATGATTTCAGCATCTAGCCTGGATTTCGCTTTGCTGCTGCAATCGTCGACTTGCTCCAAGTCTGTGGGCATATCAGTATCAAAACAGAATAAATTGAAGGAATATAAACTGCAGCCGACTGTTGCATCAGTGGTATAGGCTGTTGCCCAGATCGTTGGGTGAACGCGTGCTCGGCAAGCCAGTGACAGCTGCCGAGAATAGCCAAGGGGCTGGGGCCAGTCTACTGCAATCCGTATTCATCGACAAGACAAAGTGTATACTCTGTTACCCGTGACTTGAAAACCTTCATGAAGTAAGGTAGAATCGTCCATATTCTATTAAAATTATAAAAAGCGTCTCAAATGCATGTTGGTTTGTATTCCAGTTAGGTATTTCCCTCACTGTATATTGTACACTGCAGACAGAAAGGTCAAAAGATTATAAGCTGTTTGAAATGGCATACCAGCTGTTCATGAAAGCTGCCGTTGTCATCATTACCAAGTGATTGAAATTTTGTCTTTATCCAGCATTTGGCTCTTCTCTTTTCCCGTGCGAGTATTTCCGCAGTTTTGCTCCTGCGAGGTGTTTTTTTTAAATTATGAAAAAAATAAAGAAAAGTTATCATGAAAACATAGTTCTTGTAATTTCTGATGTGGTTATTTTTTATTTGTTTATAAAAACGCAATTTTCGTTCGATACCGAAAATCATGTGGAAGCAACCAGGATTCAACTTGTCAATAACACATGTGATTTATATCTGCGACGACAAACGTTCTTTTATGTAGAACGCGCCTCAAGGACGATCTTCCGAGTCTCAATTTCTACAATTCTTTTCTGATATACCACTTGTGAGGGTTCATTTTAAAGCTCTTGGTGTAAGAAAACTTTCCACCGTCTTAGTTTTTGGAAAATCGAAAATTTTATTTTTCTCCATACAGTAAACAGGGGATGGTGGCCATTTTAAATTTCAAATATCGGTTAATCTTGGGTAATTTATTTCTCTGGTAGCCAAATCTGCACGGGAACCCCCGATTTTTATTCTTGATTTTGAAAGAGAATGGTTGAAAAACTCTTTGATCAAAAAATGAGCAAAAGTTTAAGTCTTTCACTTTCGAAGCGCATACTACCTAAAACAAAAGAATTTAAGCCAGTACTGAAAACTCGTTAGTCAACAGCAATATCAGATACTTTTTGAAGTGCGTCGTATCTGCAAGGCCAAACTTCTTCGTCGTTTAACATGCTTTAGGAGCGAACAATGAAATTGTATATAACAAACACGTTATGCATATTAACAAACAAATTTTCAGCCACAAGCCTCGCTGTCTCTGACTCCACATCTATGGGCCGGTTTAATCTTCCTATAATAATTTTTAAGAAGGAAGTTCGGCAATAATTAAAACGCCGAATAAAATGCTTTTTGTCGCAGTTGACAAGATGTGGAATTTTCTACTCAATTACAGACAGTAAATTTAAAATGGAATATTCATCGCCTTCTAATTGTAAATTAAGGAAGAAGGTAGTTATCACGAAGCACTATATCTTAGATAATCTAATCTCGCAGATCTAGCAACAATTGAATAAAGTAATTAAGTCTAAAACGATTTCAACGAAACAATTACAATAAACATGAGATCTCATTAGCTTGATTTTAAGATAAAATTTATTTTCGGAAAAGGGATTGATTTTGCAATATGAAACGCTAGTGTAAGTATGTATGTATGTATGTATGTATGTATGTATGTATGTATGTATGTATGTATGTATGTATGTATGTATGTATGTATGTATGTATGTATGTATGTATGTATCTATGTATGTATGTATGTATGTATGTATGTATGTATGTATGTATGTATGTATGTATGTATGTATGTATGTATGTATGTATGTATGTATGTATGTATGTATGTATGTATGCATGCATGCATGCATGCATGCATGCATGCATGCATGCATGCATGCATGCATGCATGTATGTATGTATGTATGTATGTATGTATGTATGTATGTATGTATGTATGTATGTATGTATGTATGTATGTATGTATGTATGTATGTGTGTAGGTAGGTAGGTAGGTAGGTAGGTAGGTAGGTAGGTAGGTAGGTAGGTAGGTAGGTAGGTAGGTATGTATGTATCTATGTATCTATCTATGTATCTCTATCTATATCTATATATCTATCTATCTATGTGTGTATACATTTATCCATGTATCTATCTATGTGTGTAGGTTAGTGCAGTTTGTAGGTAGGCAGGTTTCCATTTGTTGATATGGGGAGAAAAGTTGAAAGTGTGATCATACCCAGGTTGACTATTGTTACGTACCAGGCCAGCATGCTAAATAGTATGTCTTACGATAGCATGTAAGGGTATCACCAAATGAAATATAAACAATACATAACATGCATAAGGCAAACATCAGTCTTTGTCTTTCAAAAGTATTCAAATATAACAGATGTATTCAGGAAATTTGCATGTATAAGCCTATATTCCACGTTGTCGTTTTTAGTTAATTGATCAGTTTCAGCTATAGTGATGATGACAAAATATTGTATTGCATGCTAGTTTACACCGGCAGTGGTAATTCGGGCAAATTTATGTTCAAATGACTTTAGAAATGCATCTTTAGCAGTCCGACGCTTAGTGAAGGTACCATTTTTATCAGTTTTATATCTTTGATAATAAACTGTGCAAGGCCGTCCTATAAAGCCAAACTTTAAACGCGCCATCAAAACTTTATGCTGGCATTTTGTCAATGACTGGTGAATGCTAGGTTCCCATTTAGGCCCAGGGCCGACTTTGGGCCTAGCCCAAATTAGTGATAAGAAAAGAAACATTTTGGTCCTCATTCACGCTATATTTGAATCTCCCGCTCGTTCAAGTCATGGTCACTTATCAATCTCACCCTAGACAAAATGTTAAGACGTCAAATGGGCCCAGAGCCGACCTAAGCAGTTCACATAATTATACAATTTGTCAGCCCCGACATAAATTTGGCCTTCTCAGGGCCGACAGCGCGCGCGTGTCGGATTTGTAAAACCAAGGCCGACTAAGAGGCTTCAAATGCAGTGAAAACCATCCGCTGAATATATCTATACACAGAAATAAGTAAAAGGGAACTCCAAAAATGTGTTCCTCCGTGAGTAAATATATCACACTGCTTCAAGTTCTGAAATATTATGATTTATGTCTGTTTTATTTCGTTTGTAGTGCCAATTTTACTTATTTAAACGATATTTTTAGTGCTGAAAATCGTTTCTGATGTTATTGCTTCTCTCATAACTTCTAGCAAAGTTTAAGACGACAAATGAATAAACGGGACCTTATGCCTGCCGCCATTGCTCATATTTTGACATTTCAATTTACGCGCTAAAAATGAAAAAAAAACCCATAAAATTAATGTATACATTACCTGAAAGATAGTGTTCTATATCAATGTGAGATCCTGTGTTCTGCTTGAGAGGTCCTGTCGTTTCTAAATCGTCCAGAAAACTGTGTTGGGTTTCTGTGATTTTGCAAAACTGCGTTCAGTGAGGATGGCTTTACTTGTCACCGTCGGTCACTTTTCAGAGTCAGCCCCTAAGAATACAGAGACGGAAAGTACATGAGGACATCACGGCCGACAAAGCTCTACTTTAACCTGGATGAGTCGTAATTCTGATTTCTACAGTTACTGCCGGTGATGCAGTGTCCATGCCAGCGTGCGAAGAAAGCTACGCCTGTGTGCTGCGGCATTTTGTAATACTGACGTGTTTTGTAATAACTTACGCAAAATGTAATAAGGGGTATCAGCATTTTGTAATAACTGACGCATTTTGTAATAACGTCTGCAGTATTTTGTAATAAACCAGTCTACGCGTTTTGTAACAAGGGTATCAGCATTTTGTAATAAAAAATTGTCTACGCAAAATGTAACAAGGGTATCAGCATTTTGTAATAATTCGCACTTTGTAATAACAGTTAACGCATTTTGTAATAACTGACGCATTTTGTAATAACGTCTGCAGTATTTTGTAATAAACCAGTCTACGCGTTTTGTAAGAAGGGTATCAGCATTTTGTAATAAAAAATTGTCTACGCAAAATGTAACAAGGCTGTCAGCATTTTGTAATAATTCGCATTTTGTAATAACAGTTAACGCATTTTGTAATAATTTTAAAAACTTTTCCCAGTTTTAAACCATTAACAAATATTTTATTGACTTTGGAATGGTATTACAAAGTGTGTGTTTACTCGGTAAGTAAGTACAAAAAATTGATCGCTCCCCGACTTCCATTTCAAATTAGAAAGACTTAATTTTAGATAGCTGTCAATCAATATTTTTACTACTGATCATCTGAGGCAGGTAACTACTAGATTTTGACTGCTTTATTGTCATATATTTGAGAGAATCATTGGTATACACACTCAGTTGATTTATTAAATAGAGGATAACGACATTGTTTCTGATGTATGGCAGACAACCAGCAATCAACAGGTAGATACTCTGATAAAGTAAAATATAATAACAAAAAATAAATTATTATACATCTGCCTTCGCAAACAATAGAATCGAGCTTCCGTAAAAACGGGCACGCAACGGGCATGCGATAACCCCTTTACTTTCATATTTGATGATAAACATTGCGTCATTGAATGGCTTACATGGAGGAAACCCCTAGCGCGACGTCTGTCACCGGCAGCCACCTCCTTGTTGTGAACGAAACTCCATACTGTACTTTGAAAATAATTTCTGATAAAAGAAACAGAAGTAAATGTTTTACGACTGTTTGAAGGTGAAAAATATTATGAGGTAATAACGAAAGTGTTTATCGAGACGGCACTGTACAAATATGGCACGACATCGCTGCTCGGCTAGTGCATCGAATGTTGGATGAGCGCGCAAACAAAGATGGCGTTTACCCTTAACCCGCTCGCAGTTAAGAAAGCGATGCATAATATGCCTCTAATGTGTATGGAATAATGCATCGGAAACGACGGGTGCATATATTCTTGATAAAAAAGGAGAATGTATAATAATGATTATTACGAAAATACCTCAAAGTATAAAGCACTCAGACATTATTAGTGCAACGCATCGCCCGACACGCTAAACGCGCGCTAATGACCACATGTATGTGCTTTTATACATTCTTTTCGTTATTTTCGTAATAACCTTAACTATACTGAAGTAATCTAAAGTAAACTAAACAAAACTAAACTACAATAGTCAGAATAATCTGATGTTATAGTGATTTGACTTTTTTAGCTACTAAAGCGGAAGTATATCTGACCTGTTGAGTATTAATGTATGTATGTATGTATGTATGTATGTATGTATGTATGTATGTATGTATGTATGTATGTATGTATGTATGTATGTATGTATGTATGTATGTATGTATGTATGTATGTATGTATGTATGTATAAATTGCATGTATGTATCTATGTATCTATGTATCTATATATCTATGTATCTATGTATCTATGTAGGCCTATGTATGTATCTCTGCGTCTATGTAGGTAGGGATGGAGGGAGGGAGGGAGGGAGGGAGGGAGGAAAGAGTGCCTCAGTATGCCTGTCTATCTATCTTTATGTCTGTCTATCTGTCTCTCTGTCTATCTGTCTTTCTATGGCTGTTATCATTTAATGATAATGGCAGATATTTGTCAGGTATAACCAGTAGGATAGCGAGTCAAATTTAGCTTAATTATAGTATTGCAGGGCAGCTTATTCTAGCTCGTTCGCTAGACAAATTTTACCATTGGGCGATAGCGTAGATTCAAAGGAGGAACACAATGGGAAAGAAATAGATTTGTAAAAACAAAACCATTGCTCAGTAGATATGAATTGTCACCTTTTACATACAAGGAAAAGTAGTAGGTCTGTCGATAGAGCTTTATTTTGTTCTTGTCTATGGGATGATTAAAATAAATTATCATTCAGTATTTTAATTGACTGCTTCACGTCAGTGTTTATTTCAGTATATTTTGATAAATATCAGCTGTCAGCATTGACATATTAACGTGCCCCTCGCCTCTTATTATCGTAAATTATCGAAAATCAACTTTAGAGAAACACATATCATACGAATAGAAGTTGCTTAGAATACTGCAATCTTTCGTTTGTTTATTTTCCACTTTATGTCAAATTCACTTTTTCTAACAAAATGTCGTGACATCGCGCTTCATATATGTGAAAATAATGGAATAAGGAATAAATAAGGAAACCAACGCCAGTGGACGATTATTTTACTAACAATTACACTCATAATTGTTGGACTAATACTGGAATCAGTTAAACTTAGACCCCTTGGCATTATTATGATACCTAGCACTGGTAGTGAGATATTATCTCGACATCATTATATGCTATTACATTTTTAAGTATTCAGAAACCACAAAGCATTATGAAATACCCACAATATCAGCGGATGTTTATAATTATTACAAAATGCGTTAACTAATGTTACAAAACGCTTTTATTACAAAACGCTGATACCCTTATTACAAATCGCGTAAACAATATTTTATTACAAAATGCTGATACCCTTATTACAAAATGCGTGACCATTTTATTACAAAATGCTGATACCCTTATTACATTTTGCGTAAGTTGTTACAAAATGCGTCATATTACAAAATGCCGCAGTACGCCTGATACAGCAAACAGTACGGGGAGATCAACGTGGTGACAATGTGCCGGTGACAATAGCCACCCCTGAAAGGATATGCCGGGGTTGTGCGCTTCGTTCCAATCTGTGCTCAGATGAGTCAGACTCCCTAGCGCGGTTGCAAATTACCATCAGATATCTGTCAGCTCAAAACTCTTTGTTTCGCAGTCAATTAGTGAGAGATGACCATTATTCAGAGACAATAACTCGAGTCTCGGGTATTTCAACTCATGACTGTTTTAAGCTCAGTTCAATTATCCCACAAGCAGAGTTTTAAAAAACTAGGGTAATATTCGACAGAAATGTTTGCTTCGAGGCCATATATTGATGTAGGATTACCACATAATTCAAATATTTATACGTGTATTCAAACCAAATCGTCTCCGTACAGATGTGTTTGCTGGCAACATAACTGTGGCAATTCTGTGACACCAAGCACCATCACAAACACATGGCGAAAACATGAATAGAGAATGAACACAGAATGGGTTACACACCAAAACACGTACATTAGAAAACACTTGTTTGTAGTTTAATAGCCAACAATGCACACTGTCACGCTATAGGGTTTCAACTTATTCCAGTATTCGCCAACAATATGTCAACGTTTATGCTTGACTTCTCGCGCGTGATACCGATATAATCGCGCACACGTGTGAAATAGCATTATCTATTCCACCTACTTCGAAACAAAATCTTCAGGCTGTTTCCGAATCCTTCGCGAAAGCTAGAAACCCACAGGCTGAAGAGTTACGGCTAGCGTCCGCTCTCATCCCTCTCGTTCGCTGATAGACTACTTGTTCTGTCAGGATAATCTAGTGAACGGCCTAGTAATCAGGGCTTTTGTGATCCGGTAAAGCTTGACAAAGCACGCGACGAATCATGCAAAAGCTGTAGCTTTTGTAGCTAGCTACGAAAGGGTCACCGAGATTAATGTGGAAAAGCCCGCGCCATGTTTCCGACGTTACTCCGGTATTTTCATCGCTCAACCTGACACATGGTCTGCAATGCGCTACGTTGAGCGCTTGGTGCAACCATAGCGTCATCAAGTGTTTATGATAAAATTGTTAGGGCTCTGAAATTGTGTAAAACATGGCTGTCTTCATGTTTTCCCTCCAAAATCACTGTTTGTTAAGCAGCAGGGATAACATTTCATCAACCTAGTTCACCGTGTTCTACTTTGTCAGTACAAGTCTGACGAATGTTCAAGTTGCCAATACAATGCGAACCATCCATGGTATTTTGACAAGTACATGTCATGGTTAGGAAATGAGACGAGTTACAAGGATTTTCGAGAACTAGCGTTGCAGTGGCATAAGTTTAAAACGAGGAAGGTAAAACACGAGCGTCGAATTAAACTCTTTCATCAGGCATCGTATGAGTTTGCCAGACATGCATTCAGCGTTTTGCAAAGCGAGCTTTGCTGATGCATAAGCTTGTACACAAGAACTGAAGAGACAGAGAGAGAGACAGAGTTCGACGACCTCGTAAAAATATAGCACAGTGATGTCGATACCCACCTGTCTCAACCACGCTTGTTATTTTTACCGTTGTTGAGAATGACGTAAGTTGCCCGTTGTAAAATATCTCACTAATACAATTAAAAGGTAGAAATTGAACGGCAAATATTTCAGTCACGTTGTTTTCATCTCACGTTTTGAGCCGCTTCGTGCCAGACCGGTGGAAGCAGTTGTCGAGTACAATCACGGGGGACAGCGAGATGTGTATTTATTAATCTATTATTATACATGACAAAAAAACATATAACACAAGCTTGGACAGTGAATAGAGGCAGCGCACAGATGAACAGTTTCAATGAGTGACTATCAAGGCCGATTACCTTATGAACTAGAAACGAGTTGTTTTGTCAGTACGATAATCCTACACGTTGGCGGCCATCGCCCTAACAAATGGAGGAGATTAGGAAAGGCATAACACGGACTGCTTTCTTACAAATTCGCAGAGTTGATGAGGTATAGCTATAGAATAGGCAGTTCAAGCTTGTGTTATTAAATGGATAATTATATAGTAGTTATTTATCAATATTTATAAAAACATGAATACATTGCTCGCTAGCCCCTATAGTATAATAAGGTATCATTAGCGACTGTCCTCAATGTATATTCAGGTTTCAAATCGGGCATTTCATAACCAGAACTCCGCAGTGAAAACACACCTTTCTAGCGGTAAAGCCGCACGCATGTCATGATACCTCGGGCTGAATCACGGTGTGTAGTCACCGGCAATCTATTCCAATTTTTACAGACATCAAAATTTCAAATTACTGTTTATAAACAGTGCTGCGCCATTTGAAAGAATCCAGGGGTTCTTTTGGCACTCACATCTCAAAAATTGCTCTCAATAACATCACAAAGACAAAATAAAGACACTGCCGTGAATTCCAAAGGTGGATGTTTGTGCCTCCTCGTTACCGCTTGAATTTCACAATGTGTGAACATGTATAAATAGCTAGGACCTAGGGTCGAAAGACGCACCTTAAAAATCTCCCACGGAGATTTTGAAAAGATTGCCAATTGAGTATCTTCGATGCACACTTGATAAAATTTCTAACGACTCATTTAGGCTGTAAGGGTCGGCAGAAATGCCATCGCAATGGAGTCAATCACACCCTATAAAGTTTTAATAGGTGATTAACCCGTCTTCTTCATATTAGAGTATTTTTGGCTGGCTTTCTCGAGCACTGATCTAACAAACACCAAAATAACGTTTTAGCTAGACACGCGTTTAGCTAACTTAAAATGTAACTGATACAGTCAGCTAATTGGGCGAGAAGTTTTAAAATGGGATATGGTACTGACTAATTAAGGAAACCTGTCGAAGTATCAGCAGATGCATTATAGTGTGCTAGTCGCGGCAGAATGCATCATATACACAGATATCGATATACGGGCTGTCCTGATCACCGTGTTGACTGACAATTATGTTCGTCTGATTATTCCCTCCTGGCCATAAAAACACACACAAAACTACTGCATTGATATCATGCAGTCAGCATGTCTGGAGCAGATGTCTAGTAAGGCCCTTTCTTATCACACCGGATGGTATATTTACTTCTTTCTTTCAGCGAGAGCCGCCCGTTACGGATTTGTCGGGCTTCACCCTCAGGCTCAAACCTTTAGGTTTGGTTCCAAAACCGCATTTGTCATATCATAATTCATCTCAATTCCTGTCCTGC